>NC_049992.1:10834367-10909012 GCF_000003815.2 Branchiostoma floridae | reverse complement strand
TAAAATGCATAAAGTTAACATCTCAAAGAAAAGGTGTATAGATTATGTGATATTGGCACTAATAGCTAGGAAAATAGTGATATTATAATATAAAGTTGATAAGACTGTGTAGTATGTGAAATATGGACATAATTAGATGTTCCATACATCCATCTATACCCCAAGCATGTAAATAAAATCTTGAAATTAAATGAAGGACTGTTTACTGCTTTCTTTATTGATCCACAGGCAGTGTTGACTTCTAACAGGAAGAAGTAATATGTAATAGTATGTATGTACATATGTGTATAATGTATGATATACATGTCATACTCTAGATTGTTGCATTTGATCACTACAGAAAGCGACTGTTCTGTCCAGATATCATTAAGCACCCTTGCCATGTTGCTAGGTTCGTATGTCCGTGCATTATCCTAGCATTGGCCTAATTAAGAAGTAAGTGCTGTTACAGTGCAGGACTAGTATGAACGTACCTTATACCAGAAAAGCGGCTTGCAGGCCGATTTCAGCTTCTAATGAATTAATAAAGGTTCAAACAACAAACCTTAGTTTTGGGTTACATGATTATGAAGTGTCCACCCTGGCATGGGATGATTTTTTTCAAGTTCAATTTTGGAACAGTCCCTTTTTGGCATAAGAAGGACAGAGTAAAAATTTCTAAATTTGGTCATAAACAAATATCAACCGTTCTACTACTACTAGTTACCTTCGCTTACAGATTTCCTACAGATTTGAAAATGTTTTCCTGAGAGGATGTTGGCAAGAATGGCCAACTAGTCTATAAAATAGCTACATTTGTTGGTATGTTTGTTGTGTATTAGCATCTATAGAATTAATATTCAGGCAGATCTACCAGTGGCATAAGGAGTTTGGCTGGTCAAGAGTCCTATAAAAGTGTCTATTCAGTAGATTAAAACGTATTAGAAGCTGTGAAAACAATATGTTCAGTTTCCCTCTGTCCTAGTCTGCTGCTCCATGCATACATGTACCCAGGTGCATACCCATCAAGTGACCAGTCTAGCATTGTTGAATGCTCAGGCCTGTTATCAGTAGGGATAATCACTGCCCCTCCCACTTGCCCCACCCATCAGGCCTGTTATCAGTAGTGGATAATCACTGCCCCTCCCACTTGCCCCACCCATCTCTTCAAGAAGGGTAAACTGCAAATCCTTTGCATCCAAGTGTAAACCAGCAGTCATTTGATGCACGATGGGGGGGCTGTTGATAGGAGGAGTGATGAACTGAAAGTTTTATCTAAGACCCTGTTTAGATACAAGCTGATTGCGATTCCCTGGTACCTGGACTTAAATACTTTTATACTTTCGTACAACATTGTAGGTTTTCTCAAACCCAGGTAATTTAGGGTCATGACCTAACTAACATAATATATGTTGGCAAAGAGAGAGATCTTCTGCTCAAGTCAAAGATGTCCTTGTTTTTTCGTGCATTTTTCTAGTTTGCTCTGTGCTTCATGCATTTCCTCTCTCCTCCAAAGCGCGATCAAAAGCTTAATTGTTTGCTTCCGATTCCACTTGCCTTGACCCTATAAAGCATTTTTTTCTTTCCAGGCATTATCGATAGGCACAAGAATAAGTTAAGTGAGCAAACTTGTCAGCGTGGCATGTGGTATGGGTCCCGAACTACGCAAACTTTGACCTGGACATACAACCTCCAACTGGGGGAAAATTTGCATAGAATCTGTCCACGTTGCGTTCACATTCAGGGTTTGAGCCAAGCCGATTTGTTCGCAAGTGTCTCAAACTACCTCTCAAGCATGGATTGCAAATGAGCTGGATCAGTGAAAATCCAAGCCGATTGGAGCGTTCACATTAAAAAACAATGACCTCTCCACCGCAAAGCCAACACTAAGACGAAAATTTTCAAAGTATTAGGCGAGGGAAAGCAGGACTTCGGTCGTAATATTTTGGACTGGACAGTTGGACTCTAGGGGATCGTAGTATTTTGGACTGGACTCAGGGGTTTGAAGCATTTGGACTGGACAGTTGGACTCTAGGGGGTCGAAGCTTTTGGACTGGACAGCTGGACTCTAGGGGTCGTAGTATTTGGACTTGGACTCAAGGGGGTCGAAGCATTTGGACTGGACAGTTGGACTCTAGGGGGTCGTAGTATTTTGGACTTGGACTCAAGGGGTCGAAGCATTTGGACTGGACAGCTGGACTCTAGGGGGTCGTAGTATTTTGGACTTGGACTCAAGGGGTCGAAGCATTTGGACTGGACAGCTGGACTCTAGGGGTCGTAGTATTTTGGACCCGGACCCTAGGGGTCGAAGCATTTGGACTGGACAGCTGGACTCTAGGGGTCGGAAGCAAATTTTGGTGTCGTCAACCCCCCCTCTATTTTTTTTTTTTGGAACGGCCCATTCCACCCCACCCCCATAAAACTGCTGCATTCTGTCCAATGCAAACTGAGCTGGAATTTGCCGGCTACCAATTTTATTATATATTAAACTTTCAGCTTTGAATTTCATCAGGGCCAACCCCCATGCATACCCTTAGGGCCCCAAAATCTTTGTGCGTCGTCTATAGTAGTCTGTCTAGTTGGGGACCGGTGTAAGTGGGGCCAGCTGGTAGTGGGGCGGGTGCATAGAGGCGGGAGGGCGAAGCTTCTCGAGCTGGTTTCCCAGGGTTATATATCTATATTATATATCTGTGACTAACGTCCCTGGCTACTTCTGGTCCCTAGTTAATAAGTGACCTGCAATCCACGTTATCATAGCTTTAATATGCTCAAATTTATTATAACTTAGCCCCTGGATACAAATCTTAGCTAAACTTGCCGTAAACTTTGGACGAATCGTGCAGACGCGTGCCCACCTCCCCACTTAGCCTACGCTTGGCCCGAATACAACGCTATGCTTTGCATTTGCAGCCGCACATAAGGTTCCAGTGCTTACCAAAATCTTTAAGTCTGTAATAAGTTCATAGAAACTTACATAGCTTTTACGGGAAGCTTTAACGGAACTCTTGAAGTTGAAACCATGCCGCGTCGATTTTTTTCAGCAGGGCGCCGCCATCTTGTAGCTTTGCATAGTGGGAGATGTCAAAGGTCAGTCAAACTAAGCAGAAGGAGGATTGCAAACAGGTTTTGGACCAAAACTTCAGGATTTCGTGGTTTTAAGACCAATTTGGTGTAGCATAGAAGTGACATAATGATTCAGAAGGCACTGTGGCGTGCAGCTAACTTTGTATTTGCCACTTTCTTTGGATTGGCAACTTATGTCCAGGTAATTTTGTCTGACGAAACTTGTAACTATACTTTTAACGTTAGTTAGTAAGTAATGGTTGTGCCAGCTGTGTCTAACGTTATGCATATGTATGTTACATGTAAGTTATATCCAATAGAAAGGAAGAAAGCATCGACTTATTAAGTGTGATTGGCCGTGAACTTAAATTTCGTTTTGAAGGACATGGGTATAATGTTTTAAAGGTGTAAAATGAGTGAACTTGAGCATGCAACAAATGTATGATTTTAATACCAGTTATATAGTCTAAGTCATTGAATTTGCCTTGTCTTGAATTACTTTACAGAAAAACGACCCAGATCCAGAGCTTTGGATGGTAAGATGTTAAATGTTATTATATAAACTTGTTTGTTTGTTGTCAATCTATTAGAACAAGGGCACTGCTATTAAAATTTGTCACGAAGAGAAAGTCCTAGAGGGGAACCCATATGTTACAAGGTTTAATCTTAGTATGTAAAACTGTAAGTCTTATATTGATTTTTGTCTCTCAGGTTGAGAGAGTTGTAACAGTGGTGTTCAAGGACTGCCAAACCAAAGACGCCTAACGGCTTTAAGCCTTTTGGTTGAACGGTTTGCACGTTCGATTTGTGATCTGCCGGCCAATGTTCGATACCGGGTGGTGGCATGTTGTTTCTTTCTATTCTACTTGCCGCTCTGGTTGTTTCACTGTCAAAAGATTTGACGTTTGTATATAAAACTTTATTTTTTAAATTTTTGCTGTCATAATGTGTTCTGACTTTTGTCTCTCAGGTTGCCTATGGAGTCCCTGTAGTGGTGTGTCTGACCATTGCTTTGTCAGAGGACTCAGGTGGATATCATGATCCCTTAAACTTTTAATCCGATGAAATACATCTAGGTATTGCCTTTGGTTACTGTGTATGTGAAAATTGTACTACTACAGTACTTACATTATATTTTAGCAAGGGTTTACCGTATTTGCACAAATGTTATTAAACTGTGACCAGGCCTCCTAGCAGCTTTAGTTGGTGATGCAGAAGGATGTTCAGTTTATTTTATCTTTGTCATAACTTTGTATAACATTGAATATAGTTTTCAATGATGCATAAACATCAACAGTGAATGCTATTTTCTAACTGTTTACATACGAGTAAAGCTAAATACTGGTTGATACCTGATGATGATGTACTAGTAAATTTCAATAATAGCAATGGCTTTAGAACAATGTCAGGAAGGAAGTGCAACTGCTTAAAAGGTAGTTTCCTTACTTTCACTGGCTATGGTTTACTTTTCTGCGATTGTTGCACATTCCTAGAGAAAAGCCCTGTGCAGGTGCTGGCAGGTGCCCACCTGTTGCTGTGTGTAGCAGCAGCTGGGAAGCTCCTGTCTGACATGACATCACTGCAGCTGGCACACTTGTTGAACAGTGAGGAGGGCAGGTAAGCAGTGGGACAGGGAGACACATGCATGTTAGGAAATGAAACTGTTTTTCATCTGCATTGTTCATATCATATTTACTGATTGTTACTTTACAGTCATTTTGGTATCTGTATCAAAATGGCCAGTATCTAACTACAGTACCATTAATTTGGCATTGCATTATTGAGCTTTGTTGTTCTTTTTCTTCTCCAGGGAGTTTGGAGGTCTGCTGCTTGTGATTGCGTGGCTGCTTATCACAACCCAGAGGTACGTACTACTACAGAGGTATCACTCCCAATAATTTTTGTCACCTTGTTCTTCAAACGGTTAGTGTTACTTAAAAGTTGAAGGAGTGTTGAAAGATACACAGCACTGTATTACATGTACTACAAAAATACATATCTTGGATTGAATTTGTTGGTTTTTCCTGGCATTTACTTTTTTTTAGAGATGATAAGATTTTTACGGGTATTTTTTTTATTTCTTAAGGCCTTCCACTGGAGGCTGGAGCCCATGGTTGGCAGCCATGTTGTCAGTGGTACCGATGGTACTGTGGGGGTACTACCACTTCTACTCTGGCTTGGTACCACTGCAGCCACAACACTGCCAGGGTGCCATATAAGGAGATGAATTCAGCCCTTGTATCAGTGGTACTTGTAATGGTGGTACTTTGGGTACTATTTATCTCCAAGCAGATGTTTGGATGATTTTCTAGCTGCCCTGCCTTTCTGACTCACTACCATCTCTGAGTATATCTGTAGACAGTCATTGCCTTGCTTGGTATGTATTCCCCATATATAGAGTTATTGCCACAACCATTCTTTACCATAGTCTTAGGTAGCAATAGGCTATAAGTATATAGAGGGTAGTGTGCTAGTAGGTATATCTGTAAGTATATCTGTATGGATCATGGTGAAAAAGAAAAATTGCTTCTCCTTGCAAGTGCAATATTTTCCAGCAGGCAAACTGCTACTTCAAACCTAGATTGTTTTGTATGTAATGAATAACACAGAATAACGAAGGTTAAAACCACTGAGGTGGTAAAAAAACAGTCAATGTGGTATTATATCATGATCAGATGTGAAATTTTGAAAAGACGAGCGTTGGTAATGTAGCTTATTATACCATACGCGTAAGAATTTTGAAGCATACTTTGTTTTGTGTGAAGAATGCCCATGAAGTTTCAATCTCTGTATTGATATTATTATTATCATTGTATTGCTACCATATTGATATGCTTTTGTGCATTTGCAGTATATGTACACACGTGTATATATAAGGCCTTAGCATGTATGCAATTGGTCAGTTATTAAGTCTAATTGAGATGAGGTTGGAGTTCCTTTCATGCTTAAAGAAAATACTGCAAATAGATATTCTTGGTAAAATGTTGTGACAGCCTCACTTCTTCTCCTTTATGACCTTTACCACAGACAAAGTCAGGAGATGACAGGCATCACTCCCTTTGGAAACACACAGACAGACAGACAGACAAACAGACAGACACAAGCACTGTCAGACATAAGTGCTGAATTCTCTTGAGGTGAAATAGAAACCTGTCATGACTTTGCAAAGAAGGATATGCCAATAAGTACAAAGAATCAGAAAGACTTCACCAAATTATGTCCATATGAGTGTAATATCAAGATATCATAATGGCTTATTTTCTTTCACATCAATCTTAATCTTCTGTCAGCCCTGCTTGGGTGTGAGTTCTAGCCTCACAGGTTTATGACCAGGCTTTTGGGGACCTCCACTCCCCTGTAGTTTGTCACCACGCTGCCCTTGAAGTGGATCTCGACACGTGTGACCCCGCTGAGGTCCAGGCCTGGGTTCAGACTGGGCTGGAGCTGGATGATCCAGGTGGTGAAGGGAGTGGTCTGGAAGAAGTAACCTGTGAAACTCTGGTGGACTTCACCATCCACGATGATGTCACTTCCAGGAAGACCTAGGTTGAAAGGGGGAGGGGCTAGTTACAAGCTAGCATATGGTTTGAGGTACTTTAAATGCAGAAATGTTCGCAGTGGATTAATGTTCGCGGTATTTGCGGTGACCACTTTACCGGGAACTTAAAACCACTGCGAACATTTTTCTATTATGGTATTAGACTGCCATCTGTAGTGTTACAGTGAACTTAAATCCACTGCGAAAAGTCCCTTTTCCCGCTACCGCGAAATCAAATCCCCGCAAACTTTAATGCATTTACATGTACTAAATATGTGCAGGGCGATGGATTGTGTGTAATCAAAGTTGAAGGACCCTGGCAATACTATGGCCAGGAGCCCTCAACTTTGACATGTTACCCACAATGCATCTTACTGTTCATGAACACTTCACACTATGAACCAGCTTATTGCTGGATCATGAAAAATTTGAATATCTGTGTGGCTAGCGCTATCTGTAGGAAAACGCTTGCTAGAGTACTTGTACTTCTACATAATACAGGACAAAGGGTCTCAGGGCACATTGTGTCCTGGGAACCAAGGTGCAGCTTGTGTGACAGGTGGTGGTGCGTGAAACAAATGAACGAAAAAAAAAAGAGAATTATATGTACAACAGCCACACTAGTAGGTGCAAAAAGGGGCCCTAAAGCTTGGTTTGGGCAGGGAGGTCAAGGTAACTGGCCAACCCTGTCTTAAACATATCAAGAGTAGTGCATGATACAAGTGTAGCGAATCATTTATTGGTCCTTTGTTATGTTTCCTTGTACCTTGAGAGTTTGAACATGACTCACCATTAGGGTTGTACTCAAACCTCCTCTTGACAGGCAGGCTGGCGAACTCGTAGTCCGTGCCCTGGTACCGATCCAGAAACTCCCCGCTGTTGCTGATGGAAACGCGCAGGTGGCTGCCGGTGTTGTCGGCCCCTGTTGGGAGTAAGATGATTTTAAAAAATGTATGTTAGGGTACAGACATGGCAATTCCACCGTTAGAAATCAAAATTGAAGTCTGTTGGCATAGATCTTTGCCAGCATCTTTGACAGTACAGGCAGCCATTCAATCAATACAAACAGCACTTATCTTGTAAAAGAAAATCAGCTGAAAGAGTTTCTGTTGACTGATTGTGGTGTCTACCTGTAGAATCACTTGTTCTGCCAAATTGCAATCTAGATCTCAACATTGTATTGAAAATATATTCTGTTGCTTTGCATCCCAAGCCTAATATGGATCCAAACACTTGTATAAGAAGCATATCATCAGCAGGAATGATCACTGACATACCTCTGATATATGCCCGGACTCGCTCAATTCTCACACGGTCCCACCCGCTGAAGGTGGGGTTACTCAGGTCCAAGGTGAAGCTGAGGGAACCAGTCTCTTTCAGCTGGTCGATGGGGCAGCTGTCGATACCCTGGCAGTCATCTGCGTTGATCTAGAAAGCAAAATTAATATGTTATATAGATATGCAAAAGTTATGTTTATTCCTTGTCTTTAGACTTAAAATGCTTCATAAAAGATAGATGATGTCCAGTTGAAACGTATGACTGATTCCAAAACCATATCCAGTTGCTTGAGTAACTACTTTTTGGTGTATCTTATTAACTGGATGTCTAACCCACATCGACGATAGATAATGTCAACTCAACCTTGAAACTTAAGAACATACCGTTATTTCGATGTGAGGTTTGCTTACCAAAACGTTATTGCCAACATTCCATTAATTTGTCTTCCGTAGGTGACGCTATAAGGCTATATTATCTCTTTATTAGAGATTAGACTATGAATTCAAAGTTAAAGGTGAAGTTGCTATAATGTCTGCCCGTGACCTTGTACCCTAAGCCTTGTTAGTACCGGTTATATACAAATTTTCAAAAACTAGGAGAGTGCTTTTTTTTTTAACCGTAGTGCTATGCCATAATCATTACAGCAAAGTTGCATCTAAAACTTACAAAGTTGTAACTAAGTCTTACCGAGTCAGACAGATGGATCTGGATATCGTCAAAGGGTTGTGGTACTCTGGTGAAACTGCCTAAGCTGGCCTGGGCATCACGGTTGGCATTGTTGATCTGATAATGGGGAACCACAAGTCTGATTGGTTAAAACTTGAATGATAATAAAGCATATTGATCAGTTAACAAAGGCAGGATCAATACAAACTTGCAGGTATGTTTGCTTGTGTTGGTGTGTGTCTGTAGTAATTCAAATCCAGTTGGGATGCATGATTTGAGGAGTAACATGGTGTAACCAGAGACTGACAGGATGGGAAGATTACTTGGCCCGGGTCGAAATTTGGTCTCACGGTCTGGCAGGAAGTGATTGGTGCTGTTGACGAAGTCAGGGCCGGTTAGTCTTTAAATGTAGATATCAAATGTAGTACTGTTCATTAACTAATTAGAAAATGTTCTAAATGGGTCTTTTTTTGTACCTTTTGGAGCAGAGTGAGCATGTCGTCACTGAGGCTGGGTCTGTAGCTACTGCCGCACTGCCGGAACTGGAAGTAGAAGTACGATCCACAGTAGTCCAACAGGATGTTGTTCATGCCAAGTTTGACCTGGAAAATACAGAACATAAAACCGTTATCACCAGTAACTAGGGTATTGGTAGAGAAGAGTGATGTATACATTTATTGAAGAATCATGTAAGTTGTTGTAAAACATGTCGTATTACATTAAGGTGAGTCATATTAGAATGTGTTGTGTGAGCGCGAAATGCTAAGCTTTACAAGTAAACATGCCTGGAAGGCTTGCATCCCGGCCGCAGCTTCTGTCTCGAGACTGATCTCCCGACGACTTTCGTCCAGAGAGATCTGCGCCTGGATGCGGTCCCTCTCCCGCTCAGACGCCTTCAGCCACCGCTGCCCGCTCTGGTACTGCACCATCATCTGCGCCAGCGCGATGGTCTGCTCACTCACGGCCTTCCCCCATTGGCTAGTGTCCGACAGCGCCCGGCGGTACTTCCCGGAGCCCCTGATCTTCTGCACGTTGCCGTGACCGAGCAGCACATCAGCGGCGACCTTCAGGTTCCCCCACTCCACCAGCGACACGTGCAGGTCTGCGGCATGTTGGACATCCAGGATGTAGTTCTCGTACTCCGCTAGCGCCAAGTCTTCAACTGCCGCCATGGTTTCGTCGAGAAGTGCGTCGAAGTCGGCAAGATCGTCAAACAGGCCCGACAGCTCTTGGATGGTGTTGGCAATGTCGACCACTGCACCGATCAGCTCTTGTATGTCCTCGACTGAGTCGTCCTCGGGGGGTTGAGCACCTAACGTGAAGATTGATAAGATGGCCCTGAGGAAGCCAAAGGCGGCCTTCGCGGCTTGTTCTTGCTTGTACTGTTCGATCCCATCCTCAAAGTCTCGTCGTGCACTGTCAAGATCCACCTGCAAAAGAGTGAGATTTAGTTGAATCATACGATTCCTTTAGTCATCCGCATACACGGTATTTGAATCGGTTTTAGGTATTAGCGCTTGTTCCTGTCTTGCATTATAAACGTCATTTAAAATGTGGTTTGGAATTCCTGAACAGTTTTATCAGGTTGGTAACTGTCAAGTCATGTCACTCGATAACAAAGTTCTTGGTTCCGGTCAACTTCAAGGCCATTCTAGTCCCCTTCCTCAAAGAGGACAATTCTGACGCACTACAGGAAGGGGTCGCTACGAGGGGCATTCAATAAGTAATATCCCTGACCCATTTCCCATAGCAGGAGATTAATGAAACTTGGCACAGTTATTAGTCTTTCTCTACATAGGAACCACCCAGAGTTATGCATTTCTCCCAGTATTTGATGTAGCTCTGGACACCGTTCTTGTAGGACATCCCAGGTTGGTCCTCCGACAGGTGCCTCATCAATGGCACAAGAGGGACGACCAGGTCTGGGAGCTGTTTCCACAGACTTCCGGCCATGTTTGAATTCAGGATGCCAGCGTTTTACAAGGTCATATGATGGGGCATCATCACCATAAGTTTTTTTCATTTCATCAAAAGTCCCTTTTGGTGTGTGTCCTTTCAAATACAAAAACCGGATCACTGCGCGACACTCAACTTGCTCCATTTCACACCTGGTCCATTTCGCACCTGACTCAGTTCAAACACCAGTAAATCAGTAACCACAATTAGTTCAGAGCTGTTTTTTGCAACATAACCCATAGAGATATGACTCATTACACATGCAACATTTCATCTAGATCAGACAACTGGCAATGGGTCAGGGGCATTACTTATTGAATGCCCCTCGTACTAGCAAATGCGGTCCCAAACGTACTTACGTATACATGTATTAGGAATTCGAAGTCCATGTAGTGTTTACAATGCGATCCCAATCGTAAGGTATTTGCATACATACAAGAAGTGTTGATATGTACTCTCCGTACCTTTGACTCCTCAAAGCGAGCCTTCATGTCCACCCTGGTTTGTTTGGTGCGCTCAATCTCCTGCTCCAGATCAGCCAGGTCCTGTTCCTGTAGGTACGTGACGTCATCGACACGTGCCAGCAGGGCCCGTGCCGCCTCCAGCCGCACGTTGATGGACTGGGTCCTGTCCATCAGACGGTTATACTCCTGCCGGTACACGTTGATCTGCAACATACACAAGGGGATGCCTGGTTGTTTTCTTGTCATATCCATAGAATATCAGTGGCTGTATACAGGTATCCGTTCAGGTTTATATCAGTTCTTCTTTCCATTGCAATGTGCGACCGTTACTTTACATTGCTTAACATCTATACCCGTCGTACTCTCACTGTTGTCTAATTTTGTAACGTAGACAAGTCATGAAGAATTTATAGCAATATGTACATGTGTGATTGAGAAATAACAGATGTCGTGAAGAAGAACCCTACAACATGCAAAGAATATCTAGAGCTTATCATGGGACCACAATAACACAATGAACCATCCCATGTGTGTGTTAAAGAACAGACAAACTATGGATTTTCTTCATTCCTGACTAGGAATAAGGTGTAATAAGGAGTAAAACAACAACTTGAGTAAACATGTTAACTCACCTGGCTGTAGTAGTTACTGAGCATGTTCTGGTACACAGCCATAGACATGTACGGCACGTAATGGTATCCGGCACCCGCCAACTGTGCCAAACAAAATGGCAAATAGAAGTTAATCTATTATTTGAACATCAGAAGAACATCTTTCTTTACCATATAGAAATATAAGCATTCTGATTTGGTAGTAAACGAATATTTTTGTAATGTTAACTTTGTCATTTTGAATTGGTGTTGTTCGTACGTCGTTGCGTCGACGATGCCCAAAATACCACATTCTTTAAAAGGTATTCCTTCAATGGATAGCATGGATGGACGACATCGGAAAATGTGATTAGTAGTAGTTAGCTTTTAAGCTAAAGCCTTTAAACGCCTCTTGTCATACTCGTCGATGTTGGACTAAATTTGATTAGAAATGAATTTTAAAAATCACGGGTCTTAGTGGAAAGTGTGCAGATGTTGACACACTGGCAGCACCAAATCCGTAGGTGTTTTTGGCAGCTTTAGACAGATTAGCCGTGAGGCTCGGTGGGCGTCAATCGACCGTCATGGGGGCAGGGGCTTGGCGAGTATCGAACTAAGGACCTACTGATTCTGATTCCAACGCTCTAGCCGTTGCGCCACACCCTGACAGACACACTAAATTTAATAATGTGATACAATTTTGTTAAGCTATCAATTTGAAAACAACACATGAAAGAATAAACAGCATGCTAGCGTTGTATGCTACTACATGTATCGGCTTACCTTTAAAATTTAGATACATCAAAAGTTGCTATGTTGAAATCTTAAGATAGTTCAAAAGTGGCTCTGTCGATTCCCATCCGTTTTTCCTTTGTCAATTTGAAAGTTTTCCTTTATTACCTTGAGCTCCGACCTTGCCTGGATGGCGTCATGATGCACGGCACCTATAGCTCCACCCCTGCGGGCCTGCACAATGGTCCAGTCCACCATGGTCAGGGGCAGGCTCCGCGGGTCGCTCAGGTCGTGGCTATCGGCCAGGATGCGGGCACACTGGACAGCCAGACCCAGCACGTCCTTGTCGGCTTGGACCGTCAGGGCGGAGTTGGACGTCTGGCTACACGGGTATGGCATCGCGTAAGACTCGTTCGTTACCAGGTTCACCTATAAAAGTAACATGACAAAGAGGTCCATGAGATAAGTTTTTAACTGTGTCATGCATGAAATAACACCATACATCACAATTTGCTTTCCAACTAATATTTCTTTTCTACGTGTTGTTTAAAGAAAAAGAGGCTAAAAAATTCTAGAAATGAGTCCCTTCTCCAGATTGGCCACAAGCTAGTCAATTTGTACAGAGTTATTGAAGGCAGCCTCAGATAAAAGTATATCTTGAACCGTTGGCGGGGTTTGTATTATTGCAGCTTTCGTGGTGACTTCTATAAACCGCTCAATCATAAACCCGGGAGTAGGTGTTCTACACTTCTACTGTACTGCATAATGTTTTAGCCACTAACTTTAAACAGCGCCTATTCCCTCCTATTTCAGAATAAAACCAAGATGAAGGTAAATACATTCATACATTAAAAGAAATTTTGTGCAGAAGTTCGCCTTACCTTCAGACGGTCTCCGATTTTGATGTTGATCTGCCGCCAGTTGTCGTCCAGTAGGCCACAGCTGACCATGGGTCCGGAGTGCTGACCGCTCGGGAGGCTGAAGGACAAGTAGCCGTCGTCCGTCCAGAACTGGCGTGCGTTTATGGTCAACGCGAAGTTGAAGCTGGAACAAGAAAAAACAACTTTTATTTAGAGGTATGAACAACATTGTACATACTTTCTTGCTACCCTATTTGTTTCGCACGGCCCTGCTAATAATATGTCCTCTCTTTGTCTACGCTCTTTTTCTTTGTGTAACAAAAATGAACTTTTCAGTCGATTCTGTAGCCTTCACCAGGACGACTGACCGAAGCTCTCCAAACACGTGACTTTGTACATGACTTACCTAACACCCACTGACGTCACCACCGTGTCGGCATAGATGGTGACCGACTGCGTGACGTCACTGACGTAATAAAACAGCTCCGACAAGTCGAAGTAGAGTTTCTTGATGACGAGGTGTGCCTGCAGCCTGCTCCAGTCCTGGGGCCCGTTCAGGTAGCTCGGGTCCCCGCAGGCGGAGTAACAGTTGGAGGAAGGGCAGGATACGCCCGGGACAGTCTCCGGCTGGTAGGTCCACGTGAAGCGGACGAGGGTGCTCGACGACAGGTAGCTGGAAATGGGCAATGGAGATCAAATTTCTGTTCGTCAGTCGCTTTTCACTAAAGGTGGACTCTCACTACAGTTGCGGCAGCGGTGCGGCACTTCGAGGTTCATAGATGACTCGACTGATTTCAGAGATAAAGAACGAATTTTCTTCCGTCATACTTTTACGTATTACTTGATATCTAAATTATCAAAAATCGCGAAAATTTCATAACACAACAGTGCCGCAGTGAACGAATCCCGCAGTGCCGCACCGGTGCCCCAAGTGTAGTGAGAGTCCACCATTACTTTGGACAATCCCTGCTACCATTTATCATTGGATAGCGCAACGTTAGGCTGACGTCACATTTCCAGCCGGGCAGTTATGGGGAACAAAAAGAATGATATAAAAGACGAGAAAAACACAAAACGGACCAAACATAATTCAACAGCATGCCTTGTGCATATTTATTGGCATAAACTTTAATTGTTTCGTTTTCGAAAACAGCCCGGCCGGACCCCGGGTAGAAAATGTGACGTAGGCCTTAAACAGGAAGATTGATATATATATGGCCTCCTTCGCGCAGTGTTGACCGTGGTAAAATCCTATTTGATATCAGCCCTACAGCTTTGGATATGGTTTGACTGTCCTAGAATTACAGTCTTTACCACATAGGGCACATCTGTAAGCAGACTCAGGTCTGTTGCAAAGGTCTTTCTTCAGATTATCGCAAGGTACAAACTAAAGAAGCACGTTGACTGTATAATGCAATGTGACAGTAAGCTAACATCCTCAAATAATCATTCAATCAAACAAGCTGTCGGTCAGAATACTGTAAATGTTTTTAAGTTCGCGGGGATTTAATTTCGCGGTAGCGGGAAAATGACTTTTCGCGGTGGATTTAAGTTCGCGGTAACACCATAGACTGCAATCTAATATCATAGTAGAAAAATGTTCGCGGTGGTTTTAAATTCGCGGTGAAGTGGTCACCGCGAAAGACCGCGAAAACCGCGAACATTAATCCGCCGCGAACATTTCTGCATTTACAGTAGTACGATAGTATTATCTATCTTAAGAACCTACAATAAAATGTAGGTTTGTAAGGCTTTGGGATATCTTCTGCTTCCTTATAGTTTTAAATAAGGCGACTTAAGCTTCTGCTTTAAGGATGTTACGTTCGCTTATAGGGAACTATCGGAATCTCAGGCATCGCAGCATATATAGATATCTGGCAAGGAATGCCGGAAGTTGCTATAAAACTGAACTTACAAGTTCCTCAAGTTGGGTATGTTCAGAACGATCCCCATGTCGAAGTTACTGAACGTGTTGCCATTTAGCTTCCTGTAAAAAAAAAAACATTTTGCGTCTCAGCAAAATTGCAATTTTTCCGTCTTAACATTTGGGTGGCGATTCTACCGATTATCAACGTTTTGCCCTTCTGGAAAACGCCATGTTTTGCTATTGTCAACAGATATATAGTATTTATTTCATCAATAGGCTTATCGTTATTTAACGAATGAAGACCTTTATTGCACATTTTGCCCCACTGGGCCAAGTGCAGATCACATGGTAAGAATCACACATATGTAACAATGGAAACAATCATACACATCTATATATGCAGATATGCGTCTAATCTATCTATTACAAACATGTAGCCGGCTGTAGCATGTTATTACAACATTTGTCTTCATTTTACTGACGATGCTTGCGAACCCATATAATCGCGCCCACTGTTAAGATATATGATGGCCATCTTTAGTAATGGCGATAAGATATGTTATTTAGATATCCTTTATACCTAGGTAATATTCCCATTCAACGATAAGTCAAAAGTACTGTAACACGACAAACATTTGCTTACAATGTCTGAAGGCTGCTGAGGTCTTCCATGATTCCGTAGGGCAAGGTGCTGATGTGGTTATTGGACAAGTCTCTGTAGAAAAAGTACATCAATCAGTCGATATGACCACTCTGGTGTTGGTCTTAACCACCATATGACACTGAAATATTCATAGTGTGAGATATAAAACTTCGGAAACAGTTAAAGACTATGTGCTTACAATGTGTTGAGCTCGTTGAGGCCGGCTAGTGTGGCCACTGGAAGTCCATGGAGGTCGTTAGAACTCAGATCTCTGTGGAAATTGTTAGAAGATAACAAGAAATGTTACTAAAACGGTTAGGAGCATAGTGGGGTGGTATATAGTATCAAATAGCGCCGAAGCATTTTTCGTCTCGTAAATGATCGTCGTCTTTCCGAACGGCCGTCGCCATATCGCTGTCTTCATACCCCGGTCACAGTATCCACAATCTTCGGGCGTATCCATGGAAGATCGGCAGATGTGTATTTTTCACCTGAAAACCGTCCCTGTCACATATAAGCCATACTTTGTACCTTGTACAATTGTTGTGCAATAAAGTTATCATTCTCAAGCGAGACTCGAGTGATTGCCGCAGAATCGTCGTCCGATCGATTTTCGCCAAATATGACAGGGGTATTACCATATCTGAGCGTTTTGATCATAACTCTTTGAGGGGGAAGACAACACTTGGAAACTTGGAAACGGCTCAGTGGTAAGAAGCACAAACTTATATAAATCAGCATTTTAATTACATATGAACGACAGTATAGTGATAAATGGTAAAAAAAAAATCGAGAAAAATTGTATCACTTCTGGTTAGAACCCCAATCAAGAAGCCTTAACCCTAACCAATGATCAACCATGCCAAGAAACATCGCGATGTGGACAAAGCGTTTTTATACACTTGAAGTGACGGGGCGTGCTGTGCATACATAAAAAGGCGATGATAGACCGTTTAGTAGATGGATATATTAGCAGCGCCGACTGTAAATGCGGTCAAATCAAGTTTAACACACTTGAAATCCGGACAATGAGAACTTGCAATCTTAAATCCTCATTATCTGGTTCTAATAATGACAGTACAGGAGGTTTAATCTCCAAGCAGATCCTACGGTATCATAAGATAGTATCAAAAGCTGGCAGAGGAGTGAAGCCGGCCTATGAGTGTGTTTGACTCCCTTTGGCCAGCTGTACTCCTTAGCCAGCTTTGATACATGTGCTATCTTATGCCACTGGTAAATCTGTCTAGAGATTACATGAGGTTTATAATTGTTATAGTCTCACAGATATCTTGTGCTTCTGGGGACGAAGAAGTCCACGGAGGTCAGAGAGCGGCTGTTGCAGCTCACTCTCTTGTCGCTAGAGGAGCACGTGCACTCTCGCTCGCCGCATCTGTTCCAACCACCTGGCATTGAAATTGACAAAACAGCATATTAAACATATTGTGGTGACATTTTCAAGAAAACTATAAGCAGGGTTGCCAAATTACGATCGCAAAGTAGTTTTATTGTAGTACTATTGATTGTTATGAATTAGTATCCTGCGGTTAAACATAACCTCAGGATACTTGAGCGTAAGCACGCTCCATTTTCCTCACGAACTAGAGTTGCTGACATTTGCGCCCCCTTGTGGTTAATTAGCACATAACAACTCATGTGGGGTCGAGTGGCGTACTAGTATACGACAGAGTGTTCGGCTCAGGACAAGTGATCCCAGATTTGATATCTTGTCATGTCACCAATTACAACGTATTGCCCTTAGGAACTGCACTTTACACGACTTTCCTCCCTAAACCAATGTGTAAAAATGGGTGACTGACTTCGGTTTGGGAGATAAAATGGTGAAACACCTCGCCTTCCAATACCCAAAGCCTAAAAAGGCTATGGGGCTTCCATCCGTCTATTCCTTGTGGCACTGTTAAGGTCTGTTAAGATAACTTACAAATAACACTTGAATTCAGTGCCATATTGTCCTTGTTTGTCTGAAAAGCAAATTTTGAAGAAAAAAACTCACGATAATCGGCCCCGCTGCTGCATGTGCCCGTCTGACACCTGGTGTTCACGCAGCAGTAGTCTCCATCGGGGTTACACTCGGCAGGGGTCGCCAAATCTGCCGAGTACCCGTGTCCACATCTCCCGTCAGTTCGCCAACGGTAGCCTGGCGGCAAGATAGAACAGATGATGAAATCAACACATTTCAAATACGATTCTCTGGCTTCAAGTATTTTCTTTTAACTGCAAAGTTACTTTTCAGCTTAAGTCTGCTAGATACGTTTTCATTTGTCTTCGTTAAGGTATTTATTTCTATTTTGTAGCCCAAGTCTTGTTCGTTAGTTTTTAGAAAGGTTGAACAGAGATTGTTGCAAACAAACACTGATTTTATGCATGCAAGCTTGTTTGTACTGATTCTCTGTAATGATATATCCGATTGATACTTGCCTGTCTTGACTTGGTAGTAGTCAATTCCGCTGGCGGACTGATAACTCGAGGATGCAGTTGTTCGGTCAGACGAGCTCAAATAACAACATCTATTCAAGGGTGAAACAATACATGTAACGTTAGGAAGCCTTGGGTTGAACGAAATAAGACCGTCTTTACGTAGGGATAAAAATAAGTCCGCCCCCATTAGCCTGTAACAAAATGGCTGCATCATTTTTTCTGTCAAAGTTTGAATTGATACATGCATTTCGAGTGATCGAAGTGTTTTTAATGATTTATATGGTAGACATTTAGTAATCCCCAATCAGATTTACCGGTGGCATAAGACAGTATCAAATTTACAAGCGCCAAAGCAGTGTCCATAGTTGCCAGTGAATGCTGCGTTTGCCTTTTGTGTACTGTCTTATAGTACCGGTAAATTCAATTGGAGAATAGACATTTATCACATTTGGGTGAAGTCAGATGTTGTTTTCACATTTAAAGTCTATAAAGATACTGTGTACGTCTTAGGAAAACATACCCCCACGAGTGAGTGAAGTCGAAAGACTTGCAGGAGAAGGAGGTTTCCTGAAGACACCGTTGCTGACAGTCGTCCACACTGACGCTGCACAACACCAGGTCATTGTTGTTGGCGAGTTGGTGACTCCTCTGGACCTCGAAGTAGTCGGACAATGCGCCTGTAACAATTTAACGTTGTGTTTTAAAACGCGAAAAGAGAAAATGTCTAGTTTAATTAAGGCAAGTTGCTTTGCTCAGTAAGTAATCTAGCTCGGTACCACTGTGGGATTTATATTCAGTATAATGGCTAATGTATAGCTGTCGAAGTAAATTCAGTGATATCTAATTACCCATACTTAATACAGACTATTCGCATCGACACTGTACTTTCTTTGAGGATTCAGAAGATTCATATTTCAACTACATGTAAAGTGGACATAGAATCTGCTTTTTTCGTCAGCAGACGTTGAAAGAGTGGTGTTGAATGGCCGAGTGACTGGGCTAGCGGACGCGTGTTCGAGAGGTCACGGGTGGGATGCCTGGCATTGCTGGCCAGACGTTGTATCCTTCGGAAGTCTTTCCTTACTGTGACTCCACCCAGTTGCAAAAATGGGCGCCTGACTTCGATTGGGGAGGTAAAATGGTCGTTGAAGGAGAAGGATGGGCTTGACGTCCAAATGCTCAGTGCCTTAAACATGATAGTAGATAACGACCCAATGCCCCCACGGCTTAAAAAAGGCTATTAGACTATATTTCAGAATTTTGTGACTCTCACCAGATTTCACCTCGTGGTAGTCGTGCGAGCTGGAGGAGACGTAGGAGCCCGAAGATCGCGTCTTGTCGCTCAAGTAGCAGCAACCAAAGGAACGATCAAAGTAGAAGGACCTGCGATTAAGATTAGACCATATCATCGTTAGACAAGAGAAAAATTCCGTTCATTCATTCATCTATTCACACAAAAGGCAATCTGAGCAGAAGGTATAACACTAGATAGGTAACCCCACTTTTATTCGCGGCGTAACATATATACATTACTTTTGTTAGCAACAAAGTATGTAGGGATATCAAGTCTACAGACATTTGGTTTTAAACTGAAATATTTTGAATATGTTGAAGTTTCAAACCACCGTCCCTGGTTTTTTTTAAACAGTGGATCTAAGGTTACACCGTGAATAGAGGTGAACTAACGTTAAGTATAACACTACGTATTACAAATTGTTCAATACCTGCATTGAAACGTTGCTTGCATGCACTTCCGTCCACAGTCGTCAGGCTTGAGGTTACACAGGACCTGATTGGCTGAGTCCTGGAGGCGGTGGTTTTTGAACTCCGTATAGTAATCCAGCCACGCCCCCGGCTTCAGCTCGTAGTAGTCAGTACCGCTTCGTACCTCGTAATGGCTCGGGTCGGTCTCTGTGTTGGACTCGCTCGTTCGGCAGCAGCTGTGTGTGCAGTTATTCAATGGTTTTCAATAAAAATTTGATCAGAAATGTACATGCATGCGCATATGTTTCTCATGTATTTTGTACAGGAAAGATAGAATTTGAAATGAAGCTATGTTTCGCGCAATTTTTTTAGGGCAAGACAGTTATAGGAATCAAGTCGAGCTGTTTAAGGGAAACGGACACACAGACATATGCATGTAGTCGTCTCTCCCAATAAGGAATACAATCTTTGATGTCAGAGCATAGGAAACAAGACAAAAATGAAAACTACTGGTATGCTACGCACTTTTCACCTGCCTGGATGATTTCTTTTCGTTTGCGTGTAATCAATATATTTGCAAACTCCTTCTTCACCTTAAAAAGTCATGTGCAGGCCAGGCGAACATGTCGCTGAACTCACGTCGGAAAGTGACTGTTTGCCTACCCCATTGTCTCTCGAGATGATGCCAACAACAAAGTTCTGAATGACCCTCACCTTCCGTCGTGCTCGAAGGAGCGACAGTTGTAGTCGGAGTCCGTGTGACACCGCCCGGCGCACTGCTCCACACTTATGCCGCAGTACGTCCTGGTGTCGTGTCCGGAGATCCTGCGGTCACTTCTCTTAGTGAACTCACTCAGGGCATCTGTACAGCATAACATGCTACTGATATGGTGAGAGTTTTCATTTCTTATTCACATGGAGGCATCTACGTACAGTACAAGGTTTTACTGATAGGGTTAGAGTATTTCTTATTCACATGGGGACATTTGTATGCCCACCTTTGTCTTTATTTGTACTCAGCGAATCGTAGCTCACGAATGTACGCACAACGTACCCATGAAACACCGGTACCAGTGTACCTGATAGTGTTCGTCAGTTGATATTGCAATAACAACAGGGAAATCATGTAAATAAATAAGATGTTTGCAGTTAGGTGACTATTACGTAAGCATTTTCCGTCATATTGGATGGTTAAACCTGAAACCTGTTGGGTAAATTTATATCAACATTCATATGTATTTAATAACAATCATGTAACTAGAATATTGTACACCTTTATAGGTATGATTTGCCCACAATCGTTCTACAAACATCACGTCTGTGAAGTCACATGATGCATGCTTTCGTAGGTTTATGCATGTTTTTACTCTTTTAGGGCGCCCTAAGCAGCGACGTGTAGTATTATACTATCGTTGTTTCAAGGATATTCCTAAGAGAGTCCTTAACCTTTGACCCCTAAGGCGTACGCCAACCCTCATTACCAGATAACATGCGCTCACTCACCACATGGTGTTTTCACATGGAACGAATATGATTAGCATTGTTATCAATTATGGGGCTAACGTACGGCGGGTGTTACGATAACACACAAATAAAGATAATAAAAACACATAATATGTTCATGTGATAAAAGCACGAAATTATGTTGCGGCAGTGTTATTGTGTAAGGGGTGAAGTTTTGTCCTTTGTAATGCTTTATGAGTGAAATTTTCCTTTCTCTTCTCTTTTAAACGTCTGTGGTATTTTAAAGAAAATTACCGTCATTTTTATTTCTTCCAATTAAAAAAAAAATTCTAAAGAAAATCATACTATACCAAAAATGTCGAAGTTTGTGAACAAGTGAGTACCAATGAGTATGGTATTTGAAAAAAATGGATTTACAATAAAGCACAATAGCTGACACACCTCCTTTCAAGTTTCTTGTTTGAGGAATACACAATAGGCTTTTCATTAAAAAAAAACTTTCAATAGAAATTTCATCTCAATCTTTCTAGAAACCCACACTATGGTACAACTTGATGTCATTGAAAAAGACAATATTGTCGACAGAAGAAGAGTATAGGCACTTCAACACAATTCAACATGGACTAATAGTGCGACTTACCCGGTCGTGCTTCTGACAAAGCCAACACACCCAGCAAAACTGTCAGACACAACATCATTCCTCCTGTGAATGAGAGAGGCAAAATCACTTTAAGGTAGGTTTAAAAGCTTGTTCGAATTTCAGGTTGAAAGAGTGTGCCCAAATACGATATCCATAAGGTATTCTCGTAAGGAATCGATTTGTCATCAGCATTGTAAGTACAAGTTAGACGATAAAACAAATGAAGAGAAAATCTCAAAGTCAAAGTCGTATACCTATAGAAGCCTTAGAGGCTGACCCGTCTCTGTTGTTGTGCAGTCCAGTTCTGAGTGGTCAGTGGTTTGACAACCCACATGAGATCACGTGACTTATTTACATGAATAAACATTAAGATGTTTTCATGATACTATAGCGGTATCACGTACGAAAAGAAACATAGCTTGTTTTTTTTTTGTCTTTCGATGCGTTAACGTTTCAAAATTGGTTTTATGAATTGAGGTCAGTCAGTTTTTCGACAGGTTTCGATGCCTTGTTTGTCGTGTTAGGTGCTTTGAAAGGAGAGTTTTAAACGTTTTTATGTCTTGTCTTTCTTTACATTGTAAAGTGATTTATGATTGCCACAGCGCATATCTTATGAACTAAATTGACACATTATCTGTACGAAATATACGTTGACATTTTTTTGTGAAATTCAACGTAATAAATGGCAACGTTTCCCTTCCCTTCAAACACAGGCGCATACGTATGAACTCCAAAGATGAACTGTTCAAAGTACATCGCAATTTATTCATCAGCACATTTATTGCAGTGCCTCCACAATCACCGGGACAATGTGCTAGGTAGGCGTTTGTCTTTAATCTAATATTACATATCATATAGATAACGTTTATTAAAATGTATGTTGGTTCACCGCGATGATTAGAAAAGTCTTCGTGTTTAGAGTCTCGCCTAGCAGCTGCCTAGCTCTCACAAACACTCTTAAATACTCTTTTACGTAGTGAGGAATTTTACCATTGTTGATATTGACAAAGTACATCGGGTTTGAAAATGGATTGTAAAAACTAATCTCCAAGCAGATCCTACAATGGCATAAGATAGTACCAAGGAGTGTAGTCAGCCAAGAGGTGTCCATTTGCAATGTAGCGAAACACACTCCTAGGCCGGCTTCATTCCTCTGCCAGCTTTTGGTACTATCTTACGCTACCGTAGGATCTGCTTGGAGATTATTAAAAACGAGAGAATTTTTGAAAACGCTTGTACTGTACAAGCTTGTAGTAGAGCCAATAGCCAATAACAAACAGTGCGTTACACATAACGACTGACCGGGTCTTTGGCCAACGGCTATGTAATTAATGTTTTCTTTGGGACCGAAGATGTTTCATCACTTAAAAATAGCGTTGTTTAAACGCAAAATTCCGCCAGATGGCGCAACGGTAAAGAACGTGAGGCACTCGAGAAGTTGTCAGTCCCAAACATGCTTAGGCCCTTGTTATCTCATGGAATACCTCTGACCACAATACTTAATCACCAGTTCTGATTTTCCAATGAAAGCAGGAGGTAGAAAAAGCCATAATACGGACGATTCTACCAACGTCAATGGTGTAAATGCAAAACGTACAGAATGTAATCTACGTTGTTACATCCTTTCTCATGCTTCCTTATCTATGTCGTGAATCCGACTCGTGATATCGCCACAAGTCAGATAACAGTCGACGACAAAACAATTGTCTATCTTTTTTTGTTACAAACAGACGAACCGTACGTAACTTACTGTATTTTACTCTTTTAAATCATAAAATATCAGTTTAAATCACAAATGTATACGTGGGAGAAAGCACGTACAACACCCGTTTGTAGCTTCATAATTATTGTGTTTGTCAAGAACAATTGCACATAAAAAAACACGTGCAACACCCAGTTGTAGCTTAATAATTATGTTTGTCAAGAACAATTGCACATAAAAAGCACGTACAACACTCGTTTGTAGCTTAATAATTATGTTTGTCAAGAAGACTTGCACATACTTCGTTGTACGCCAAAAGTTTAACAAATTGTTTATCATCACAATAATTCAGTAAATCACTCTAGGTGCATACACTATTTTAATGACCATGGGGCCTGAGAGTCATCTTTTTTACTCACACACAACACCATAGGGCGAGCCCAATGGTGTAGTATTGTGTGTATTCTGTATTCAGCAGTATTTCGTATATTGTAAGACTATTGAACAAAAACAATGTCCATTTATGACGTCATGACACAGTGTGAAGCTACCTGTAAAGGCCACTTACTGTCGTACAATGCATTGCCTGTGCAATATCCGTTTTTAGATAATTGTTTAAACTGTTTTATTACACGTTACGTCAACGCTAACTCGACACAGCAATATACTCCTTAACTGTGCAAACACTATTTTAACAATTGTCTCCTGTTTTAACAAATGTAACGCGGCAGTACAATTCAGGGTCTGAATAATGACCCTGCTACCTGTACCGTGTAGTGTGACCAGAAATAAACCATTATGAAGATGATGTACTAGGCGTTTGACACAAGACTACAGTGAAAACATTCTGTATTTTCACAAAAATGTCGCCATTCTAGTTAATTTTGTGATCTGTGCTCCCAATAGATTCAAATCAGCAGATGGCATCTTCGTTAACGTCCATGATGATTATAAGGACGTACTGATTAGAAACGACTGGGGATGGTTAAACGTCTGAAAATATATCGTCGATGATTTTGCCTAACGTTAATTCTACGACCCACGGAAAAAGTTTATTTTTAGCCGTGTATATGTGAACGTTCAATATAAGAGAATTTCGCCTAAAATGTGTCATTAAGCACAAGGAACAAGAAGTGGCGAACTGAGTAGCTCTATTGACACTATTTCTAGTCATAACACATTCATACGTCATTTATTACGTTGCCCAGTCAGTGGTTACCACAATATCCTCTCGATGTTTTGGCCAATCAGGGGCGTGTTCAGAAATGTCACATGATGAAGTTCATCAATAGGAAAACTTTGGCGCGTTCTAAGCTTAAAACAACTATACTAGCTCCGTATCGTCAGTGTTATATCAGGATGCTCTCAGGAGAAAATACTTGTCTTGGATTCATATTCAAAGAATATATTACATATGATATCATATATGCTCTTCTTTGAGACACTACAATCAGCTTTCTTTATTGGAGTGCCCGCCGAGTGCGGCGAACGTGAAATCTCTTTGAAGTTGTCCCGGACCAATCTAGTCCAGTCTCCCGGGATCGCGTTGGCCGAACTCACATTTGTAGCACGCGGAGGGCGATATGTGTGGAAGAAATTACCTCTGTATAAGAAGAATGAAGATGTTACCGAAGCGCTATCTGTCACGTCCGGCCGTACCACCAACATTTCTTCAATTGCATTTCCAGGCGCAATAAAAAGGACATAACAGCCGCGGCCCGGATTACTCGGCCCGGGGACTCGCCCGACGACATATCGATTTCGTGACAGAAAAAGACAAAACGGCGCTTTGTCGCATTACCGGGAAATTGCGAGCTGCCCCCTCAACCTTCGCGCGCTTCCCTAGGGTCGAGTTTGGAATTCTCTTTCACTTACTCGCCCGGCAAATGCAGAGGAGCTCACGCCACGAGCGTATTGAACTAACTTGTCAGTGGCCATGCACAATGCTGGGCTTACGCGGACAAGAAAGTGGATTTAGCATACGTAATTCCAACGCATCAATAACTTAAGAGCATTTTCATTGCAGCTTTGTACTTGTTAAGTCATCCCTTGGGAGACTACTTAAGCCTGCCGTATGACAGTCATTTCATGTGTAGGAGAAATAAAGAGTAAATTATGTTAGATGGGAAAGAATTTTGGAATGTTCCAGATGAGTCGGAAGGAAATGATGCAAGACTGCTGTGCATTGCGTCCAGAGTCACCTTTTTGTTTAAGACACCTTTAAACGTTCTAGTGTCAGGAGGATACCAATCATAATCATTTTGGGATTCATCTTTTGTAGACTGTGTTGCACAATATTTCGCTGTCAGGGGCTGATTGTGCCCCTCCCTGTAATTTTGTGGTCATACACCTCTAACTCAAGAGAACTACATATACAGGGTTGTAACCAGCCCGAAATCATTTTCTGTCCCCTCAATTTTGAATGGCTTTGGCGCAGCGTTCCTAGGGGGTCCGGGGAGCACGTCACCGAAACGTACTGCGCCTGCGCGAAAAGTATAGACATGCTAAACCTTGCTAAACCCCCGGTTTACTAAAGGGCCGCATTTAAGAAAGTACGTGCGTATATAAGGGCAAAATCCCATGTGCGTTTTACATGAAACCATGTCTCTAACATATACTGTGCAACAAGCGGGGTTTCAATGCAACGTTGACCAAACCAAGCCCCAAACCACCAGGGTTCGCACTGGCGCATTACGTTCCGGTGACGTGCTGGTCCGGGGGCATGCTCCCAGGGAAAATTTTGTAAACTAGACCCTCTGAAATGCTATTTCCTGCATTTTGAGGGTTAGATTTTGCTCACAGAGGACGGAATGGGAAAAAATTCCGTCCCCAGCTGCAAAATTCCGTCAAAAGACGGAAGGACGGGTGCTGACTACAACCTGATTGCCATTATCAGAACTATAACTAAGAGCTCACTATACTTTATCACCATGGAAACTAGTTCAAGACCGAAGTAACATACCGGTCTCAAGTCTGACAATAATTGGTTCATTTTAGTATTCATGCATAAGTCAACAAGGATCGGATATTTCCAATTCATCTGACTTAGAGTTGTTAGTCATTAAGCTTTTACGGACTTGACTATTGGGAGTGCTGCAAGAAGAGTGATTTTTTGTCAAGCTTTTTTTCTAGTATATAGTGTAAATATAATGGTGATTGATGAGTATGATTGCCACTAAGACACCACTACATCAAGATAATCCCTCAATTTAAACAGCGAAATTAAAACATTCATTAACAATTAAGGCTACACTACATAATACCAGGGACTAATCCCTACGTATGCATCACCAGTGATATTTGTAATATTTCTTGATGAAAGATTTAAACAAAAGCCAGCTTTTTCTGGCAGTCCCTCGACAGACCGGTCAAAAAACGGCAGTACTAATATTTTACACCCAGGATCTGATTTGAGATTAGGTTTTGATTTCTTGTCACTTCAGAGAACATCATATCCAAAAGTAACGCGAAAGGGGAAATATTCGCCAGCGGTGGTTCTATGTTTGCTCTTTTCGCGTTGTCTTCTTCGCGATCAGATCTAAAACCACCACGATTTTGTATCTGTTCTGTCCGCCTACCCCCTATAGTTTCAGTCGCGAACTTAAAATCACTGTGAACACTACATTCTCTCCCTTCCGCGAAAGATTTTACTTTTTACAGTAGTCGTTTCTGTTTGATTTTGCATTACGGTTTGCAGTCCCTGGTTATAAATTCATACGTCATTCCCAAGCAACAACTCCATACCGTCCCCCGGCACCCTGTGACAGCAGTCGTATGTCCCTTCATTCCCCTTAAGTCCGTGCCCATATCTTACCATATCAAAGTTGTTACTAAACAACTCTGTCTATTCATACCTTGTTTGAAACCTGTCGATTGAAGACAAAGGTGAAATCCGAGGATAATTTGCCCAATTTCATACCCTAGTACATCTACCAATAAGCTCGCTCTGGCACCTAACGCATGGATAGGGCCATTAATTCCTGAATGCTTTCAGATACAAAAGAGTCTGTGTTGGAAGCTTTTCAATACAGCTGTTACGATCAGGGGACCAGTTATTCTTAACTACATAGCCAGATGTTCATGTATGCCCGAATAATGTGAACACGGCGTGTTAGTGATGATTTGTTGGAATCTAATAATCATATAGAGGTGTCGAATCTCAGCTGAGATCGGGGTGGGACACTGAATAAAAGTGGCAAAGCAGCGATTATTATGAAATACAGGAACCTCACTGTCTCTGGTTTTCTCTCGCTCTATTTCTACTATTCTACTATTATTGCTCTCTCCTCATCCCTCTATCCCTCTCCTTCTCTCCCCCTTTCCATCTCTTGATTTTCTTTCTCTTTCTCCCTCTCTCTCTCTCTCTATCTCTCTCTTTCTCTTTTTATCCCTATCCCACTCTATCTTCTGTTTACCTCTATCTCGTTCTTTTACCTCTCTATTTATAAGTGTGGGTCTCATTCAGAAAAGAAATATTTCAGTCCTATAACAGTTAAACGGAAATAGCACGTTTAACATGTCGTTTGAAGTTACACAGACGCTAAAATTTGTGGCGCGTGTTAGTGTATTATTGGTCTAATACATAAATGTCTGATTCTTGTCGACAGGAAAAAAACAGGTGTTACGGCAACGACCGTTGACCGAATGGTTTGTCTTTTTACACGGTCCAGTAGAACTAAATACCCCATACAAGCGGCGGTGAATGGTGATTTGTGGAAGGATTGAGGGACCCATTGCGTCAAATGGCAGGCGGTACGATATGGTATTGTTTGTAAACGAGACAAATAGAGATAGTTAAAAGCTCGTAGGCTACACGTGCACGTTAAGTGTCCAATTGCTTCTGCTTGATGCAGAAATTAAACCTCAACTACTACAAGTGCTCACAGATCTTTTTGTATCTGATTTTGGCCAAGTTACAGACATTTTTCCGCACTTTATCTTGAAAAAGTGGTCATATTACTTACAAGCTTCACTAGTTATTACATTTTGATTTAGATTTATTTTCCTTCGACAACAAATCGCCACGAAGACCATTTTTTCATAACAAATAATTTCTTGACAGCACTAAGCTTAGCCTACATTTTAATGTGTTCTTTGGTACAGCAAATTTGCAAAAGAACATTTGACTTTGAGATTTGAGTCATGTCTCACGCAAGATGTGACTTGCCATTTGATTACCAAACATCCCAGCGTCTTACGTGTCTAAGATCGGTTGCATGTGGAAAACTGTATGGTTGAAAGTTGCCGGCATGATTCAGAGACTCCACAGAAATCCTTCCCCTTTGTTGTACTACTACAAACGTGAAACAATAAAGTGTAGAGAAGATCTTTCATCCTCATCCTCCGTAGATACCAGGGGGTGTGGAAATTGCCACCTACACAGCCGCTGCCGTGTGACCGTGGATGACTTCGACATCAAACAAATGATATGGATCTGAATGATTTGTTGTTTAATGTGGGAACATGCCGTTCGGGGTGCGGGGTTCCATGGGACGCGATCCCGCCACCCGCCGACGTGAAAACCAATGGATCGAGCAAACGCAGCCGCAGAAGTTGGGATGAGAGATGGAGCGATTTGCTCGCAGTCATGATTGCTCCGAGTCGGTCCAGAGGATTTCTATTTCGCAGCGCCCGGCCCCCTGGGCTTGGTACCGAGCGAGATGGCGCTCTGATACGGCGGCATAGCGTATCGACTAGGACTGGTCAGTCAATGATCTGTAGATGCCCATTTGGAACCCCGTACCCTTGCTGTTCCACAGAGGCGCGTGACAAACGAGGTCTTGCTTCTCGGGTGTCAGGGGTTATGTATAATTCCTTCTTCATCTTTCCCCGACCACCACGGTCACGAATTCAATATTTGTCGCAATCTTTATAATTACCATGAAAAATACGGCTACCCTCACCCCCGATGATATCGCTCGGACCTCTGGTCCTCTGTCAGAAGTAATATTCCCAGAAGAGCGGTCATGTTCTATCACGAGCGACAAAAATCGCCTGGAATGATCCATCATACGGAGAAGGTACTGCGTAATGGATGATGTAAAACAAAGTGTGTGCGCAGCCACACGGAACCCTCTCACTCTCCTATCTGTAATCACATACATGAAGAAACAGTACTAGTACCCCACAAAACAATTAAGGAAGCTTGTTCTTCGGTTGTTCTTTTCTATTGGGGAGAATTTTCTCGAAACTAGATAACTTCAGAAGATGGAGATTTGCGGCATATCTTTGGGTGTACTGACAGGTCGTTTGTTACACTTGCCTGGCCAATAGCAGACTACAAACTTTTTCGACAGCAAATTACCTAGAATTTTCCAGGAGCGCAACAAGTGAAGGCCGGACCCCAGCTATTGTGGGCACGGGTATTGATTGATGGGTGGGGCCGGTTCATGCCCCAGGAGACAATTATGGAAAGCAATCACCGCTGTAACTAACTGTCTAGAACTTGGGGCAGCCCGTTCTTTATAACTGCCTCCGGCGACTTGAGTCCACGGGGTGGCCGACCAGTGCCGGCATCAACCAGAGGAGTTGGTGAGTCAAACAGGTGAGATCGACTTTTGTGCCTATGGCAATACTGAGACTTAGTAGAGGGCTGAAGTCCAATTTTTACCTGACCGATCTATCCTTCATTCCTCATATCCATACCTTTTTTTCTTAGCATACCACCTTCGTTTCCCTGGTGATTTTAGAATAAGGGAATGTGTGTGCTGTTACCAATGTTGGGTGCTTCAGAAGAAAGTGGCAGATCTATATCTGCATGCATCTGATGGAAGGGGAAGGTCGTCTCCTACCGTCATCCTCTTCTTACATCCTTGCCAGATGTTGCCCCCGCTGTTGTTCATCTCTAGTTGAAACAGACGCTAACTCACTTTAGTTGCATGGGAAACAACCTGATTCAAAGAGGAGGCAGAGCATTGCAACGCCGGTCGCGACTTATGACTTTTACGGTCTTGAAGTAGATATGGTTGCAAAACCAAATCTATAGCTTCAGTGATCTTGATTGTACATCAGAAGCTTTGGCATTTCCCCTGTGGCTGTGGTAAAATCGGTGAAAAGGTTTGATGTATTTGGCAGTACTTCAAACAACGTAAGACGACTTAGTGGTATATCGTAAGAAAATGCGTCAAAAGTCTTACATTTAGATTCTACCACGGGATTGCATGTAGATAAAAAAAACGTCAACAGTCAATACAAAGAGAAGCGGATTCCATTTGGCGTTGTTTAAAATCTAGCTCAACAAAACAGATGTATAACGTTAACTCAAATCTCACAACAGGGTTGGGGTACGTATGACCTTGGTTAGGTCATTGTTGTTCCTTTTGGTAGAATGGTTGGCAACACATTACACGGGAAAGAGCTAAAGCTTTCTAAAAAAAACAAAATTCAATAGACTTAAAATTGCAGGAGAAGTAAACCTTGGGCTGATCTTTTAATGCTTTGCGTGGCCCCAACGTCACGTTGGTGTGTTCTCTCTTCAGCAGGGTCACAGTAGGAGGCAGACTCTGAATTTTAGAAATATGCTATCCAAAGTTGACTTCTCTGATCGAGGATGTCACACTGAATAGTCTTCATTTGAATCGGTGTTTTGTGACACGTATATCCACACGTATATTCTATAGGCACCCTTATTAGTATGTGAGACCATACCTGTATGCACAAACTTAAATACGCCACGTACCAGCTGTCTACCTTTCATGTTCCTGCTGGCTTACCATAACTGCAACATGCAATTGAGACACCTCTCCATAAAGGCCATTCTCACTTCTATATCTATTAACTTATCCTCTTTTAATCCAGTCCTGAAAGAAATTTCCTACTTGTTTTCACACGTTGCTAAGTTGAGTGCTGTAGTTGACTGTGGGGTATTGGCGAATCTATATTGTCATCATCGCATGTTGAATCCATCTGCACCAGGAGACAAATTACCATGTCTGATATAGACTGCATTGATTTTTACTGTAGGACGGACAGTTACAGTTACAGGGACAGAGGTTACTGAATCTGTTATCTTCTAGCTGGATGGTTTACATGTACAATCTTTGTCTATGTGGCATATTATTTAGACTTCAAGGTACCAGCAACTAGCTCTGATTATGTTTGAAAACTGTATGTACTAACTGTATCACACAATCGTCCTTTGAAGCAGTCATTGTTAGATTTTTTTTAAGGACAATGCGCTAACCAAATTATTCTTAATGTTGTTGGGAAGTATAGCCTATGATAAAGAATATGCTATCCCCTTTACCTCCCCCATAATTATTCGCAGCAAGAGATTGTCTGATTCTTTTTGACACGTCACATCGCGTTGGCGCGTTTGCCAACTCCCCGGTTCACTTGAGACACAAGGCCGGCGTTAAGGGCAGGAAATTCACCGGGAATTGCCGACATGTGTTCGGCAGTGTCTCGGTGACCCGTGCGCCGCTCTGCTGTGCGAAACGATTATCGACTTTAGCGGTGACGATTCTATCCGCTGAGTGATGTTTTTTTCGCACCAGGAGGGAGATGACGTCCACATGAGACTGTGTGTGTCCTTGTATCCATGAGCGGGTCATTCACAACGTCTAGTCCTTCACGCGGCAGGGGAATCTCTAGGGTGTTCCGGTCTGTGCATTCTAATGTGGAAATCGCGCAGAACAACGGCGAGGCATGGAGAACAAAAGAAACATTCGCTCTATATCAACATAAATGTATATGCAACTCTTTTACCAAATATATATATATATGCAACTGTTTTACTGGCAATAATGATATACGAAACTCTTTTACCAGTGCTTTCAATTTAGATACACGATGTAAACAGTTAACTAACGACAACCTGTTTGTACGTATAATGACAACCACAGACAACATTGTACAACAAAAACTCTGTGAGTTCGCATACACATGTTTTAAGAAAAGGGAAGAGGTATGTAAACGTTAGATATATAGAGATAGAATAGTATTGTTTATTCAACTGTAATACTACATATAATAGTACTTATTCTTTAGTATTTCATCATGGGATTTGCTGCATTTAGTCCATGTGGACAGGAACATGCAAATAAAGATCATCATCATCATAAAAGTAGAAAAGCATACTGTCAAATGTTTCAGTCTGTTGTAGCAATTCTTTACAACCAACAATATCGAACAACCAGACAACTGTCTGAGTGCGGGCTCGTACATTTTTTTCAATAAGCAGATAGTGAGCAGAAGCGGAGGTAATCTTATTTCGTACTTGACGGGACACTAGCTGGTCAGCAGAACATAGTAACAGCTAATAACACGACGCAGCAGTGTGGAACTGACAAGAGACGAGCTTAAAGGCCAGGAGTAGATTAGTTCAATGAGCTATATAGACCATATCTTGAAGCAGCTGCTGCATAATTTCTCGAGTGAGAAATTTTCTGTCTATCACGGTTTTGTCATAAAAAAGAAATTGTTTGAATGACCGATTGATATGCAAATTCCACTTTTCGTTACTTTGATCTTAAGTTGATCCACTGCCTGAATGTGTTATTATTGTTATTATTATTACAATTATTATATTAAGTTATCTTGAGTTATTTGTATTGTAAATAGTTGACACCTGACGTTTAGTTATTTAAGTCTGACCTTTGATTTCAATTTTGATTCAGTTGTTGTGATTTTGTGTTATTTTATGTTGGGGTCTCACCCCCCCCCCCAGGAGGTATTGAAAAACGCCAGTAGGCGATGTAATTTCCTGAATAAATAAATAAACTGAAACTAGGTTAGTTTAGATTCACAGCTGTAATCATTCTACTCTGTTATCTTGGTATATTACTACAATATACTCATAGCATGTCCATGGTACTAAAGCGTCTGTGGTCATGTCAGAAAACTTTCCACAACTCTGAATTACTTGTAATATTTGTACCTGAACTTCTGGCTAAATTCTTGATATCTTCTATGTAGTAACTGTATCTGATGTACATTATATGTCAATAAAGTAAGTCAGCATGAAGCGTTTGGAAGAAAGGGGGAAGATGGGCTAGTTAAAGATCTTTGGATTTCCTCATATTCATTATCACGGGTGCAATAACTTGTACTTTCTGTCAGAATACTTAGTGCTCAGACCAAATACTGGCCCCATGTTTAGACTATAGCTATTACGACTTGTCTGGCAGCACAGTGTGTGGCCTCTACTTCAACATCTTCTGATATGAGTCTAGTATCATGTTTTATCTCATCTTTTTAACCTTTGGGGGTCTTCTTTGCGGTCTCGGGCTGGAGAATCACAGTGATAAAAATATAAGGCTTGCTTACAATCTTTTACTTCCTACTCAAAAGGAAAATAAAAGTTACGGCTGCAATAGCCTAGCGGGTAGAATGCTCGCTTTGCTTGCTTTATAAGGCACAGGGTTCGATTTTTACTCTCTACTGAATGGTAAATAGATCATTATCATGTTGTTTCTTTTCAAAGCACGTAGCATAACACATATCAGCAGCTAATATCGTGTCTGCCATTGCCTGCATGTTAAAATTGTTCATGTAGATAAAGTTACATCACTCCAGTGTACAATCTGAGGTTCTTACGTAACTTATCTGAGTGACCATCAGAGTTAGACCCTCCTGGCTGTAAATAACAATTTCCAGGCCTCCAGTAGGACCCCTAGCAGGTGGCGTAATGAGTTCATAACACTCCAGGCTGGCTACAGGGGAAGATCTTCTTCTTTGAAAACACTTCTTTTTTTCACTTCAGAATAGGATATAATCATGCACTTACTACTATTCTATTTTGTAGGGTATCAATAAGCTGAGGTTACATTCCCTTCAAAACTGCAAGAAATATTGCCAAGATTACGTTTTTCAAAAACATAGTGAAACTGTCATCAGACACCCCACCGTGCAGTCAGGCACACAAGAATATGATAAGCCAGATGTGGGCATGTTTCCCTAGGAAGCATGGAGGTCCATGTAGGAAGATCACAGTTTGTATGATGCACTGATGTTGCAACTTCTCTCACTGAAATAAATGTAAATAAATGGCAGGAAAATCTACTTTTTGTATTGTCCAAATAATACGTAGTATAGCTTTAGGGAGAATGTGAAGGTAATTTTCCCACCCAGTCGTCCAAAATCATCCAGCTGACAGCTCTACCGTTGTCTATAGATCACCACTGATACAACTTGTTCAAACTCCGTGAAAGGTATTTATTGACAAGTCTACTTCCCACTGTGATGCAGATAAACATAGTGGTCGGGATAAAGGGTTGAGTATATCTGTGATGCCAAGATGTTTGATGCCTTATGTATTCTTATCAGAAAACATGACGAAAACTTCGGCAGTAGAAAGTTATCAATCTAAGTTATATCTAACGTTTGTATATTCCCTTCCGTAGTAAATAAACTCATTGTGTATGATAATCATTATACTTTTAGTGATCAGTTTTATTTAGTCTTCGGCGGGATTCATCCATTGGTACTGATAGCTGTTCAATGGACTATTTTTGTTTATAGCGTTCTTTTCTTAATTTTCTGCGGAGCTATGTTGTTGACCATTTAAGTGGCTTTATAATTATATTGCATGATTTCATCGTCGCTGTTGAATGTTAGGTGTAAAAGTTTGTTCGTCTGGTTTTAGTCATAATTTCTTGCCGCATATCTCTACAGATCTAGGGTGCCTTGTAACCTACTTGTGTATTCTTTCATTTTTGAAATGTCACAACATACTGGTCGCTACGGTAAAACACGCTTGTTGTGATTTTGTACCTTGTTATCAGATTAATTACAATATCATTTCTCTTCCCGATCAATAAATAATTCCTAACGCTTGAAACATTGACAAGATAATCATATCATTACCGCCGGTGAGTTAACGGATCACCAAGAATATACAATCTGATTCTCCTCACCGTCGCTGTATTATTATTTCATTACTCCGCTTGATCGAATTACACGGGAATTGGCGGGCAATAGTCACATGTTACTTCTTTTGTGACCTTTCTTTTCGATATTATTAACTCGTGGATTTGAGGAGCTCATCCAAAGCGCTTCACCTCGTAGTTTGGCAAAACGTCTTGCAAAACGTCGAACGTTGCGTCAATTGCAAACTAATCACTCTTTAACTCAATATACAATTAATGACTTCGAGATTATGACTTATCTATCACTCATCAATTATTGATCTGAAGACATATAGATGTATACTCACTGTAAATGAAATGATTTTTTCTAATATCCATTTAAATGATATACGTGAAGGGGAGCTAAAAGGTCAGAGAGCACATATATACAACGACAGGATCTGCCTGACAAAATTTGGGATCACGGGGATAGAATTGACATATTCTTCAAGGTCTTATATCTCTAGCCTTGGTCATCAATCATAGCCCTGGAGATATTTGTTACTTTATCGAGCCTATTCCGTAATATTACCGTAATGTTGAGCGAACGACCAAATCCTTTATGGAATAGACGCGCTGGATTATCAATAATGCGGCTTCCTTGTCATCTAATGCAATTATTCACGGTTTCCTCGCGCTCAATGTAAAGGTCAGCTTCGCTGGAATAAGGAGGATTTCTCATTACGAGCCGCCGTCGACGCACGTGAGCTTCAAACGCCAAGACCTCCTAGAGAGGGATCTTGAAACGTCGCTACGTTAGACCCAACGCCACGTCGCGCCGTGGCGGACGCTCTGATATCGGCATGCCTTGATAGAATTAGCGCAATGGAATGCAGTCCCGTCAGAAAACAAACTCAGCAGCAGCCTCCGGAAGATGAATGCTGGCAGGAGATGGGAACTTTCATCAGGTTTCGATCTCGCGAAGAGATCCCTCCACAATTGGCGCGCGTGAGAGATTGGCTGAAATCTTGGTCGATCTAATTGGTTATACAAGCAACAAATGCTCCTTGTTTTCCTAGAATAGACCGAGGGAGCATATTTCTGCCAGCGAAGATCACTGAAAGCGCAGACGGGAGCCCGCTGCTGGCCTCAGAGACGACGCAGGGGGTTGCCGAGAAGTTCTCGACCCTAACGCTGGGAGCTGCCAATCCGTCAGGAGGCGTGTATGCACCAACTGTGACGCCTCTCAAACTGTAAGTGTAACTCCATTCCTGTCTACTGCCAGGCTACTGATGAACAGAATTGGCCTGACCGAATGTTTCGTCTCTTTTAACAACAACGCCGTTTCGGAGGCTGGCGGTCTCGGCTTTTCTCGTATATCAGCGCTTCGTTTGTAATTGCGGTTATGTTTCAAAGGGACGGTTCGAGACAGGGGGAATTCAGAAAGGTGCGGACGAGTATCAAGGGAAGCAGCGGAGGCGGGACGCCGGAAGAGCGCGCGTAGGGGGATCGTCTGCCGATCGATCTACGACCGGCAGCCCGTGTCTTTTCCATTTATTCACCTACCCAGGCTTGACGCGAGCATCTGTCCCGGCGTGTATGTTTTAACTGAGAACGGCTGGGGCGAGCAAATTCTGCGGGAAATTGGCGATCTTTGAAACACTGATTAGAATCGATGGAGTGGCCGATGAAAGGGAAAGCTGGAGATCGAACTAAGAAGGCCATACATAGAGAATGACTTACGGCGTACTTTGTACCTGATGGGCATCAAATCTTAAAAGTCAGGGGGGGAAAACGGCAGTTGGAAATCACCACGTCACGGTTTTAATTCGTAATCTAGTGTTGATAACCTCAATTTCTAGCGCGCCCGCGTTTAACCGCTCAGTCTTCATTACTGCCGCAAACAGATGATTACCGAAAAATAGTTATACATGATCGCCTATTCATTCCCATGTACCGCCGGCCTCTGTCGCGCAGTCGGAAAAAAGATTATGACTTAAAAACTATATTGGCTATTGCCCTTAAGTGATCACATTGTATTTGAATAAGATAAATCCTATGATGTATATAAAAAGATGCCCTCTCTAAGCGGTAATCCATGATCTTGACGTATTGGAAATCCCAACGTCTGGAATTGAGCGGGACATTCCCATTTGATCTTCATTTCTTTGATCTTTAAATGGGCGACCTTTCATCCCCTAGAGAGGGTTCTGATGAAGCTACACGCCCGAGCTGAGGAGCTACGCCGCCAGCCATTAGCGCTCATGTGGGAAACAAGCTGTTAGATTCCCACAGAAATCGCGACGTCTCTAATTCTGGGGCACGATCTCTTTAGAAGCTGAGACTAACTAACCTATTAGGGGTGGTAAAGGTAAGAATACCATTACTGCAATTGAATTTCGGTCTGTTTTTGCTTTCTTGTATCTTGCTTATGGCTTTTGTTCGAGTTACTTCCCTCCAATGGACTCTCTTGTTAGTCAGCATCGAGCTCAATCTTTTGCTTTATGTATCTCTCTCTTTCTTTTTCTCTGTTGGTCTTTCTTTCTTTGTGTTTCTTTTGCCTTTCTATTTATCATTCTTTCTTTCTTTCAGACACAGTACAGAAGCGTAATTTGCACATCTTTCCCTAGCTACTACGCGTTTCTTTGAAACGAAATCTCAATCTTTCCTTTCCTTTCTGCGGGCGCATTAATGAAACTAGGTAAACTTTGTACAGACAAGATCAGATTAAACACACTTGAAAGCAAGCTACCTGGTATTGTTGACAATGAGCTTGTATTCTGAATCTTTTACTAATATTTGGCTAATTGGAAATATAGTGGTTGTAATGTTCCTACATATATCTATATTGCTGTTTCAAAGCTATGCAGTGACGATATGCGAAAGCGATGAAATTGTGTTTCCCCCAGAAACGTCGACTCTAAGCGTTGTAAAACTTACTTCACAGAGGGACTGCAATTGGAAATAACAAAATCTAGGAAATGTCTTGGTGCTTTCCTGGTAAGACATGAACATGGGAATTCTTGTTACAGACAATGACGTTTGCCCCAGAAATGCCAATTGCCTTAACATAGCGCATCTGGGACACTTAGCTGACCCAGAATGAGAAATTGGAGATAATACAATAACACGACGAAAATGTCTTGCTGTTTTCTTGGTTCGTAAAGGCCACTTTGGTGATCTTGCTGCTTTGTATTCCGTCCTGTGTGCACATATGCTGCTTCCCTAATAGGATTTTCTTGTCTCTGGTCGGGGAAAGGGGGTGTAATGGACCAAGAGACTGGCAATGAAGAAATGCCACACTTGTCCTCGCATAGCAGAATATCGAAACAGACTGCCATCATACTGGCATCCAGACCACATATTATCTCTCATTCATCTCAAAACCATCAAGCTTAAGGATCAAATCTGGGGGAAGATGACATTTGTTTTCACCTCTGTAGCCCCTTAAACGCCTTTGAGTTCGTCACATTGCCATCGCCGTATAAGGGATTTACAGGCGCATACTCGATACATTAAGCAAATATGCTTTCGATTTGAGTGTTTTGGATTTTATTTTCCGAGTCTGATCCTAAAAGACTCATACGAAAGGCATGCTATGTAAGACAGATTGACTTTAGAGTAACGAACATTAATCAAATCTCTGCTTAATCACCCTGGCTACGTTAAAAGACTCCTTCCTCACGATAGTCCCTGTTGTGTTTTCCGCAGACCTCATGGTGTGCTTCCTTCATGAGCGCGGAGAGAGGCGTAACTACAATCATCGTTCACAGAACAATCCCCGCATGGGTGCTGGCACTAAGCCAGAAATAGGTCTCCTCCTAAGGATCGATTCCTTCAGCCTAAGTTGTAGTATATGGCGGATTTAATTCACCAGAGAAATTTGATATCGGTCGGGAAAAAGGTCGGTAAATAAGGAGATGATAACGAAGGTGGAATAGCTGAGCGCTACGACTGCGTTCGATCATACGAGAGTCGTAGTAGAGACGGTGTCGATCATCGGTGACTAGCGGCTGTCTGGGGCGGAGGCAGGTAGGACTGTGGGCAGACGGGCGGTAGGAGGGGGTGGCTGTACCGTGGAGCCACGTGGGGATTCAGCGGGGAACTGGTGTGTTCTTCACGTTTTTTTTCAACATCATATTGTTTGAATATAAGTCCTTGATCATCTTTTTGCGCATTGCTATTGTTACAGTAATAACGTAGTTGGGAATGGCGCAGTTGGGCTTTAGTAATGCAATCGCTTCTGTACCAACCTCCGTACCTAATGTTAACATTCTTACCAACCTGTCCTATTCTTAAACATGGTGAGCTTGCTGTCCTATCCTTCGCTTGTCGGTCACCATTATTACAACACGACGTTGTATGTGCCCAGCTTTATATACAAGATATCATTTTCTTAAAGCTATTCGTTACTTTTGGATGAAAATTTATTTTTCGCTCAATTGCTTCTGCTATACATAGATGTTTTTGCGATGCGCTGCTGTCTGTCGAGGACGTGGACTCATTTTACAGTTGTTTTTTCTGTTATGTATTGGTTAATACAAATGCTCATCTATCTAGAGCTTCCTTTCCTACTGCAGATAGTAGATCTTTTTATTTACTTTAAAACGATAATGGGGTTGAAATATGGACAATAGCTGTGCGGCTTTGTTTCTTGTTATTTCTTGTTACTCTTTATCCGTTTTACGCAACTGTACAAAATGTGTCACTTCAAATCTGAATCATACACTGAATCTGAATCACGGAACTAGAAGGAATTCACGCCTTTCTGCCTAATTGGGACGTGTTTGAATTCTGCACGACATACCGGACTTGTAGAAGAATGTGACCAGTGAGCTGGCAGGTTCACACCGCGCCCTGAAGGCACAGTTAAAAGCCTCATTTGTGACAATTTTCTGGCGCGTTAGTCGACCAATCCGAACCTAAACCCGCGCGCCTTAGTCGACCAACGGCTGTCATTGATCAAACTGCCAACAATGAATAGCAGAGCACCTCGCTAGAAACCATATATTTCCTGCCCACTAATTTTGTCCGGGAATCCAAGTGGTAAGGCGCTGTTAGTATTAAGTATTGACAGCTAGCTGAGCTGTGTACTCCATCATTGACAACTGTGCCAAGCCGGTAATTTACGGCAACCCAAATATTTGGAATTCTGTTTTTTCATCCATTTTCTGTGAAAAATGAGGTCAACGAGGCAATTTCACATCCTAGTGCTGACGGAAAACAAATAGGATCCTCACCATTATTACCGGCTGTATTACAGCGGCTAATCAGCCTGTTTACAGCACTTCTGAATGAGACGAATCCTCGCACTCCAATTTAAAGGCCAGCTTCCCTTTAAACGCGAAATTGCCAATCTAGTAAAAATGGTTGTGCACGTCCACTTGACCTATTGGTTCAATCTGCCACTCTCTTTGTTGTCTTTGTGGACGCAATTAAAGTCTTGCGCGATCGAATTGTATGAGAAATTGCCTCCTTCGCCGAACTCTGATAGGTAGCTTGAGATGAACTGAGCGATGAGAGTTGTTTGACCTTTGAAAAAGTTTGCTAACCTTTGAGGAAAAGTGTTTAAAGAGAGAGGACGCCATGACAGCTGATAGCGGTCTGTGGAAAAGTACAGTCGCTGAGATTGATGTCCAAACTTTCGGGGTCTTCAATCTTACTATGTAAATAGTTAATGCCGATGGTAATATCGTACTACTACGTTTATTAGGGACGAACCAGTAAGGATTGGAGGGGTGACAAAGGAAACCATTTCAAATCACTTCCTAATATGTGTGTATGAAAATATCTGATGGAAGGAAAATCAGATATACTTATTGTTTGAATTTTGATCCGATTAAAACACAGTACATTGTATGCCCCAGTCATCTTGACACAAAATAACGAAATGTTTAGTGGTCATTCGAGTCTGAAAGGGGCTTAATGTTACAAATATTATGGCAAAGGAATCTCTGTTGTGGAATGGAAAAATGAACGTGCAATTATGGGACTTTCATTTAGTTGTCCTTGTTAATGTGACTATCAATAACTATCAAGTATCTACAATAACATTGCTCATTACTTTTTAATGGGCACAAATTTCATTGATTTATCTCCCCTATTTTGCTGTCTATTGTTTGCGTTACGAATGTGGTGCTAATTTCTGTCCAAGACTCATTTCAAGAGATCAAGAATAAAAGTTTGACGGCCGTAGATTCAGAGAAGTTATCTGCTTGCTTGATATACATGCATGCATGTATTTCAGCACAAGCTTGATGGAAACACTGACAATACAATCAGTCCCGATAGGCGTACATTCTTTGATCTCGGCGGAAGTCGCTTCACATCAATAATACACTCGGTACGGCTTCATCTGAAGAGGAGACTTATGCCACACATAATTCATATAGAATACTTCAACAGCTTTTTTAAAAGTAGTGTTTTTGTACATCTTGTGATGCACAGTATAACCACATTCTTTGTTTAACTCACAGATTATAGCATAACATCATAACCGCACTCTACCAAAATAACCAAGGGGTTACTTGCCCCAGATATTTACAAGCTATGAGTCGACCATCGGTTAATCAATTTTGTACATGCGCTTTTGCTATGGTGACATGCCCATCAATAATCCTATATGGTTTTCCTTTATATTACTTGTAAGCAATGTGTGAAACAAATAGTGTGAATCAGTATGCTGGTAGTGTATAGTAGCACCTGAAAGGTCGAGGGGGGGGGGGGGGGGTAAATTATGTTTGTGTTTACCTCTACTTCTTCTGCAAATAAATAAGGTCAATGACCTGGACCAGTCGGCCGTTACCATGGTTACTAGTGATTTAAAGGGAACAGACACCATGTGGTGTTTGATTACATTATGTATCAAGTGGTAAAGTTGGACTCACTGGGGCACCCATGCGGCACTGCGGGGTTGGTTTACTGTTTTGTTATTTTCGCGATTTCTAATAATTTAGATATTGCGTAATAGGTAAAAGTATGACAACAAAATACAAAAACGGAAGAAAATTCGTTCTTTATCTTTGAAATTCGTTGAGTCATCTACGAACCCCGCAGTGTCGCACAGGTGCCACAAGTGTAGTAAGAGTCTACCTTAAGACAGTGCTGGGGTTCATGCTTGCCTCCCATATGAATGTGTTTTAGTAAGAACAAACAGATCAGTAGTTTGTTAGGGTAGGCCACGTTAGGTACACATTATGTACTTGACTGCGGTGTAAGCCTCATGTGGTTGTTATTACATCTACAGTGCTGTATTCATTGTCATAAAAAAAGACTTTCAAAAGACCCAGGAGATGTCGCCTAAAAGCTGTAACACAATCACGTATAGTTTTTAAAACGATACAAACATTCCAGAATTGATGGCAACCTCTGCAGACGACACGCTGCGATTGTCGTAGTTCAGCGGTGTGTGTTTTGGATTGACAGCCTTGCCCCGCCCACCCCCCGTGCTGACATCTTTCTAATAGCAAGTAGACTCCTCAGAGAAGCAGTGTCATTCGCAGCCAGTCTTGCCAACATTATGCAACGCATTAAATCATCTCGGAAAAAGAGCGAAGGTGACTTACGTAGTTTAAGGAACATCTGTGTTCCGCCTCTCAACCACTGTATGACAGCATGTGCTCTCCTGTGACGAAGCTATATTAACGCAATCGTTGATGAAGCAGTGATAAACGTTGAGTTTAATTTTTCAGATGTTGCCCCGCAATTCTTCATAAGGAACTTTCTTGACACCAGTCCGTTTGCCTTTTTTACGGTCGACACTAGAGCGCTTATCAGTAGACATGTAGCGGCCATTCTATGCCGTTAGTGAATGCTCCAAACCTATCTGCATAAAAAACGGCTTGTGTTTATTCTTCGTCTACTTTTAGATCTTAAACGATATTCTAAAACATGTAAACGTTATGGCCATTAAACCGTAACATATGATTTTACAAGCTTCATTATCTCCGAGATGACACGTATGTTCCAATTATTCTGACCTAAGGGAGATCATAGAAAAGGCAAAGCCGTCATACCCAGAAACGATCCGTTATACCGAAAAAGCTTTTACGTACTTGATTATATACATAAGAAACTTCTACCGCACATCCACATGATCAATCTCCATTACTCTCCAACAATCGCCAATCAATAGACACGGGCAGACCTCCGGCAACTGTTTCCCTCCCTTTATACTTACCTATTCATGCAAAAAGGAATTGCCGTAATTGTTTAGATGAGAACTTTCTATGCATACTAAGTGCTTGCAATTCGATCAGACAGAGCGAGCCGTTTGTGGCTCGGCAACCGATTGCGTTTGTGGTTCTAACGAGACCTAATTACAGGCGGGTGCCCTAAGGTTGTGGGGTGAGTCGGGAAGGCCGTGCTATATGATGTGTTATGTGTTGACCTGTGATCCTAGGAGATCGATGGAGCTTGATGTGTGTGTAAAGGGTAATTAATAGAGGTTGCGCACGGGCGTGGCAGGTCCGGAGTTTTTACAAGCCGGGCCCAGGCCACTTACAATGGGAATAAATCATTAGATTTTACTAGAGAGCTAAACCTGGGGCATAGGCTCGTGAGGAAAGTGAAGTCTTGTTTTGAAAGTCTCGTAACAGAACAGTTTAAGCACTATCCAATAAAACATAAGCAGGCGTAAAATATGTCGTTAAAATGGTCTTCAAATATGAAGCGTTCATTGTAAACAGAGCAATAAAACGAACACATACGAGTTTGACGACGCTGTAATAATAACTGCAAATGTTTTCTTTTCTATATTTGTCACAGGCGCTGAGGTTTGGTGCTGAGGATTTTTTTTCTATCCGCCCCAAGCTTTTCTCATTGGCCAAGGCTTAAATGTGATTCATTTTTTTCATTGATTAGAATGGAGAATGATGAATAATTCTGTTTGTCCCTGAATTGACAATGATGGATTGCAGTTCTACCAGAATGATAGCGGCAATCGTTTATCTACAACATAACACAACAGAATTTGGCAGCATATCTTCATCTGTCTTAGATGTAAGTTGCCTTTAGAGGCCTTTATCTTGTGTGTTATTATCATTGGATGGGCCGAATACTCTATCTTTGCAGCCAGGGGCTGAATTGCGAGGAGCTTACAATGGGTGTGGCTAAATCTCAAGGGTATGGAATGGCTGTCATTTGGTACTAACTGAAAAGACCCCAATACGATAGTATTGCCAAGGTGCGACCAGGACTCTAGGTTTTTGTTAGGTCTCCTAAAACAAGGGACCTCCATTTAACGCCCTTTCCGAGAAGTTCTGTACTCATTTCCCCCTGAACTGTGGAATAAATCGTTAAGTGCATTTCCCAAGGGCATAAAATCGGTGGCATAGCAACGGATTCGAACCCAGGACGTCTAAGTTTGAGACCAAACACCCTGCCGTTACGCCACACGACCTGAGTAGTTAGGCCTTTTAAAAATCAATACGCAAGTAACAATGAGAAAAGTGTTGTCAAAAGCCACATATTTTTCTAAGACGAACCTTACTAGGTTTTCAAGCTGAGAGTTGCTGCAGTGCTTTTAGGAAACAACGAAATAGTTTAGAGAGAAATATGAATATTTTCTACCAATATCAAAACAATGTATTAGTCCTTGATAACCCTTCGATAGAAGTCTATGTGGTTCATTCACTCATTCATTGACCCTTCCATTTTTCTTCACACTGGGTGGTCCCGTCCTCTGAGAACAAATTGTACAGACGCCAGGGCGGGAACAGCGCTGCCCCTGTCCTTGGTGCTGAAGGAGCTAATACTGTTAACTAATGGTGCGGCAGTCTCACACCACAGACTAACGTCAGACGGGTGAAGCAGATGATGTTCTTATCTTCTAATGGTAAAACGGACCGGAAATATGGCCTGAATGCTAAACATATTTCTAATGCCGGTGTATTACCTCTAACATGTTTCGGTTCTTGTTTGACAATGGTAAACAAAAGAAACTATTTGTTGTTTGAACGAAGGTCTCACTACAAAGACTTTTTTTCAATTCACTACAGAGATATTTTTCTCACATCTTATGAACTAAAGAAACGAGTTTCTAGACATCTACATACTAATTAAAATAGATAAAACTGTCATAACTCTGTGTAATGGGTGGTTTATGTTTTCATGCATGTGGGTGTTAACTCATTTGGTGGACGGAATTGGGACTTGATGATGTGAAGTTTGTTTTCCGATGAAGCTCTACTTCCCGATCCGTAACTTAACAAGTTTGAGAGCCTTTCTCTTCTTATCTCTCATGGTGAAGTTCGAGAGAGAAAAGGGTCACGGAAGGTCCTCTCGAGCTGGAAATAGTTTTCACAAAGAGATATCCAATATAGATTAACGAGAAACCCCTTGAAATGATCCCTTGAGTTGGATAACGGTCAGAGGTCAGGTAATGGAGTGGGGGTCCCTCAGAGAACTCAAACCTGATGCTACTGCCTATTACGGAGATTTGGTTGGAGACTTTCCTTTCGATTTTGATTTATGTGAGTATTGGGTATCATGCCAGAGCCCCAGTAAGCATCCATCACATCGTGCGGTGGTAGGGGGGGTAACGCTACAGGGGACTCGGGGCCGGGTATGGCAGGTGTGAGAGAAGACCTGAACAGATTTAGGACAAAGCAGACGTACCTGCTAATTATTGAGAAGAAGTAGAGGGGAAGGCATGGGGCAAAACATGGCAGAGGATCGTCTGAAAACTTGATTAACAGCCCTGCTTTGCGAGCCATGCGAGACGCCATCCGTTTAATCGAAAATTAGCCCGTAATTCGATGCACGCCAGATTCTTTTGAGAGGAAATCCTGCTGCCTTCTGGTTGATTCGATCGGTGATGGAATCCGACATTGAGCGCCTTTTTTATAGTCCGGTCCTTGGGCGATCAATTGAAGTGATTCCCTCACGTTAATAAGGTACGAGGTACGCCGGATTTGCTCGCGATCTCTTCGGAGGTCTGTCGGGTCAGAGGCGATTGATGAAACACTTCATATCCAGCATTGATCGAGCGGACTATATAGGGCTGCCGGCCGCGTCTTTGATGCTCGCCGCTGTGCCTGGGCTAAATTAGCAGCAGTGATGACCCGTACACCCGGTTTTTCTTCAAGACGGGAAGGCCGCGGGCAAAGTAGGCAGGCGCAGTAACTCTCAGCTAATTGCCTCTTTCTAACAACGATGAATAAAGCACTAAGGTTATCAGGGGAACGGGAAGCAAATTGACACGTGCAAGAGTGAAGTTCATCTAGAGAAGCTCCTTTGGTTTATCATTGATCTACATTAGTGTTCTTTCTTTCTGTTGATTAATTCTATAATTATCTCGTTAGTACTATGATTAATTTGAGGGAGGAGGCTTAGCATGAGCCTTGTAGGCTTCTTCTCTCATACTGCACATTGTTCTCATCTTACCCATTTCTCTGTACTGCATATGAGGCTACTTTTGTGCAAATAAAAATTAAGAAAACTTTAAAAAAGGAGTTCAGAAATATCACAAAATAAACATTACGAAATTTGCTCTTCATTCAGATCTTATGCACCACGAAGCATCTTCCATCACGGAACTGAAGCCAAACACTTGTATAGCTCGCATGGCTTCCACAGATCCCTAGGAGCATTTCAATAAGTTTTATCATGGTATTCTCTCATCCCTGTTGCTTTTACAGTCCCCATGCAACACACTATATGCTTATTGCCTTATTTCTCTGTTGGGAAATAAGTCTGTATCTCTTCCAAGGAGTACGACAATTTAGTCTACCCTGAGCGGCTGAAGTCGTCCCTCTGTAGCGATGATATATTGTGTACAACTGACAAGTGATGAACTTTATAACCCAGTAATATTGTCCTTGTGAATTTTAGCTAAGATCTACGTCAGTGACACAAGGCATGATCAAACATATAGGCAGTCATGATTTGCTTGATATGAGGAGAGATGTCATTCATAGAAGCGTTTCCTGTGCAGATAAATTGCACCTGGTTCTTTGAGGAAGACAAATGAGATGATGACGTTTGCTCAGCCGGATGTATTGCCTTCTTTTCTCGTAGGTCGTTCATCAAGCTAGAGAGGGGACGTCGGGAAGAAAAATGCCTCTGCGGTCAAGTATGAAGATTGTTCATTGGATTTTCGGCGTGCTGCTGGGCCTGATCCAAGCACCTTGTCTGCCCCACGAAAACACAGCAAGGAGCCTCCAACTCACCCCGATTCATCACTCTCGCGTGGATGCCCGAGTGCTGGCCGACAGAAGTACAAGGATAGTGTACGAGAGGTACGTTCACGTGACCAGCGCAAACGTGAGTCTCGTGAAGTCTCCGCTGGAACTTGACGAGACTTTGCCCGTTCGGCATCGCTACGCACGATCCTTCGGCGACCAGACTCAGGCAGACGGCGTGCGGGGCAAGGGCAGGCTGCAGAATTTACACGTCGTCAGCTGTCAGATGGACGTGGCCTGTGACCCCGATGACCCCGGAGGTCACTGCACATGCCCAAAGGACCTGGAGACCTTCGGAGAAGCCAAGTGCATCATACCCAAGGCTAGAATCAGCCACATATCAATGTCAAACTCGGGACCCGTGAAAATCTTCTGCGTAGGGGTGACCTTGAACTCGGAGGAGTCGGACATTATCTACGACATGCAGACGAGATGTAAATACTTGGGCGGAAACAATGTAAAATACCGAGTTTACGTCACCAAAACTGTGGAGACCAGCGACTCCAATGAAGACAAAGTTAAATATCGAGCTTGTCTAGAACCCGTAGAAGACCGTTGATGTTGTTGCTGTGCGCAAGAGCGCTTCCATGTTCATACCAACATTGCACTCAACCAAATGCATTTAAGCACTTTAGGGATAGAGTAAAGGATCGAAACATGTCTGGAGCAAAGCAGAAGAAAAGACTGTTGCCGCCTTTGGAAAGCGTTTGTGTGCGCTCAGACAGATCCCGCCACACACGAGAATGCACTCTCTTAATAGGCTGAAGACAACACATGTAAGGTGCATCTATCGTTCGTAAGCAAGTTTTCCCCAAGTTTTCAGTGACAGACTGAAGACGTCGGCAGCCCTGGAGTGTTGTTTTAATGGCCAAAACGGTGCCAATATTTGCTGTTTGGCGCAATAGTTGAGTTGTTTTAAAGAATCGAAAACACAAAATTTTTCTTGTCACCACACTGCAATTTCTAGACTTCCTGATTATATTGTCTACTCAAATTTTGAAAACATTTCCATGCAGAACAACATTTTATAGACATCATTATGAGCACATTCATCGTCATCCTTCAAGATGGTAAAGACATTGGGCAAATAGCCAATCGTCGTGAATGAAGATAACTGAATTGGTGGATATGACTTTGATCATCTGCCCAAATCAGAGAATCTTAGCCAAAACTTTTTAACAACGATATTCTAGTTAACATGACAGGGTCTTCATACCGTACATCTGGCCATTAAATGAGTTGAAGGACAGAAGCTGTGTAAAAAAGGCCGGTGGAGATGCTTCTATATTGTATGTATGTAACGTCATGTACAGCTGTAAACTTCACGGTGATTTCTTCTTGAGCTCCGTAGAGTGTGACAATCTAAGCTTCGGGCTGTTCATCCATGGATATAATTGTACAGCTGAGAACACCATAGCGGACCAAAGCCTCCTGATGCACATACTTTGTCCTTGGCTTAAGTTGCAGTTCCACTGCCTTGTCTTGGTGATCGGTACGCGCTGATGCTACAGAGTAAAGCTACGTGAGGGACAAAGGAGCTTATGATGATACAAAGCGTTTGTGCTCATTCCAGTGTATAAGAAGGATGCCAGTATAAGTGGATTTCGAAAGACGAACATTGCGTCCATTTTATCAATTTCAAGGATGTGTTCTGCTTTAAGCATTATTTTTGTATTTGTTGATTTGCATATAAACTGCCTTTTTTCAGAGCGAGGGTCTTCTTCGCAACGCCTCGCCTTCATACAATGCCCTGTTATATGTACTGTCAATGATTTTTGCTTCTGTATTTTGGAAGTACATGTATGCGACTTCATCGAATCAGCGACATTTGCCATAGAAAGATCGTTTGCCAACAGAATCAGAACTGCTGTACACATGCTATACAGAGCTATTGTACATGTGCTCTACGAAATGCACAATACAAATAAAGGCACGTTAACAGTATAAATTTGACTATTTGCTCACTCGTTTTTGTGTTGTAAATGCTGACCTTAAAGTAACAACGTAACAGGATGGTGAAATTTTCTAGGTGAAAATGTTATATCCTTGAATAAACTCAACAAAAATGACATCGAAATGAATTAATCGTTTTTAACATTTTACGTCGGTTCGGTCAATTCTATACGTTTATATTTCAACTAAACCTCTCAAACTATAAACTATTTCCACGGGGCGGCAGATGAGTTTAGGTTAGAACTTCCAACGTAAACTTTAAAAGCTCTTGAGCCATTGTAATCATGTAAATCATACCTTAAGAAACTCAATTGTACCGCTTGTAATGGCAAAACATCACAATCTTTCACGTTAAGAACGCAAATTTACAAGCCACTAAGGGGTCGTAGTGCACGGAATGTGTGCTTACAGAATGAGAAATAGGGATAGTTAAAAATCTGCTGCATTTCAATGTATGGTCGACAGGTGGCCTTTGCAGTCCTATCATCAAACGTTTTACCAAAATTACGGTCACAAATTGCCTTGTTGTGCAATCGTTCCGTTTTGGCCGTATCATTGCAAGCGATCCTTGTAATTCCCCGTAAATGTCAGGAGAAGAAAAATGTGCACCTGGCAAATATATACAACCTTGGAAGCGCTTTGGTGGCCGCTTGGTATTATAACGTCTCATCTGGGAAATGCAGGGGTCGTGCAGTAATGTGTGGGTGTCAGGGCACAGTGTTGCCGGGCCCATCTAATACATATCGTTAGATTTTACCTCCGCTCAAAGATTTCTATTACACACCAAAAACGTCAATAATACCTACACAAAAACGCTTCCAGAGTGAATGGTAGTACATAAAAATCGCAATCCTTCTAGTTTGATCACAGCTCCTGGGAATGTAATGGGCTATTTCTAGTCTTAAAGGATGTTATTTCGGATTGTAGAAAACCCATAATAGCAAAATTGCGCAGTTATATCGTTTTTTTACCGTATATCTTGAGAAAATGACACTTACACGGGAAATCGTGGCTGGCATATTCCTTGTCTAGCAACAGAAGCCCTACATATCAATAATACACGCTTCCTCAATGGGCTAAATCTGTTCTTCATACTAGTAATCCACTTTCAAGACGACATCTAGCGGTAACTACTAGCGAAGCACCCTTTGAGTAAAGAAATCTTCAAACAAATCAATCTTATAATTGCTTCTGACTGGTCCAATGATTTTCATGAGAAATACTAAAAGATATTTAAATTAACTCGCACAAGATAAAATAGAATGAGCTTCGAAACACTTTTGTTGAATTGCGACACACAAACACTGAAACAGACATGGTACGCTGATCAAAGCTTTGAGATCAAATAGAATTTTGATGGGGAACATAAATATACAAAACGTACAAGATTATCGTTCTACAGCACGGTTTAGCATGCAATAAGTTATAAATTCCTAACGCTTCAATGTTCAGCATTTGACTAATGTTTGTGCACAAGAAGTAGAGTAATAGACAGCAATATTAGGCAGAAAAACAGTAGGTACAGCGTTTGTTACAATATCAATGTGCATTCTATGCAATTACGAAAATCATTTGGTGGCAAACTTTGTGTGCTACACAAGTGTACATATATCAAACCAATAAATGTATTTTAGCCAGTGTTGTTCGCACATCGTAATCGTTGAAATCGCACAGTCAAGTGACTTTACCATCTGGTAACGTTTGCACGTAAGATATCAGGTTGCAAAACCCTGCTATTATGTGAAACCAGATCGTGTAACAGAGCAAATTAATCTGAATCAGTTACAATATACGTGGACTGGATATGATGACAAGACCTTGTCCTTTGTTCGTGTTGCTCGTTTGAAAAGCTAGTACGAAAGACTGATTCCACTGGAGGATAAATCGATACGATTCAAACGAATGCATTGTTGTGGTTACAAGTGCATAGTGTACGCGTCGTTGGAGCGAATCATTTGTCAACTTGAGTCATATTCCTATTGTGTCACCGTCAAGTTCCTAGGAAACTTGGATGAGTCACCATGCATGCAAAACGTAAATAAGTCTAGCAAGTCGTATATTTAGGTCGTAGACATCTAATGAAATTTTATGTCACGTTACATGGCCCATAGCTAGTTTAATATTTTAGAACGTTATTACGTTATGCCCATAGCAAATAAGTGACTAAAGGGCATATGTTTACAGCAAATTTGGTGACGTTTTCTGATAAGTGATAATGCATGATGTTTGTACATTGCTCCATTGCGAAATATGTTCATCGTGTATAGGGATTTTATAACGGACAAAGAAAGTTTATAGCACGCATTATGACTTCTTTGAAGTGGACGTGTGGCCAAAATAGCATGCGTGAGGGAAAATAATGGGTATCGTGACGAGGAGTCTATACATTGTCGTATGTCCTCACTGTCACGAGTGTCAAGATATCTCCAAGGGTCTTTCAGCATTACAGTTTTAAATGAGTCTTACACTAGCTTACACACTTGGACACTTACAGTCTAAGCACAATTTCTAATCAACACAATGAAACAACAATGCCTCATCTTACTAAATAAACCTGTTTTTATCAGCTCAATAAAGTGTATATATTTTTGCTAAAAGCGAGTACAGCATTAACAAAATGTGACACTATGATGCGTTGCTGAAAGGGATGAGATAATTTCCACCCAATCCTTTGATACCGTCCTGTATTGAGCACGTATCAATAATTTATTGTCCATGCCAATGTAGCTTATCGTTAATCTCCCGCCGCGGCCGCCATTAATTTGTGGTTTAATAGGTAGGGACATGACGTGACTTCCGGTGGCAGAGACGTCACTTCCGTTTTATCAAGATTTATAAAATATTCATTACGTTCTGTATATGGTGTTAGTATGTTGTTTGGGGACGCTAAGAATGACACTCCATATAGCGACATTACGTAATGTTTTCATGGCTGTCGCTATGGAAACATGGACGTCATTAGGGGGTTCCACAGTGATTGACAGCTAATTTGCACGACGGGTCATGTTGCCACTACAGTTGTGGTGAGGACGATGATTGATTTCATTCAGAAGGGGATTAATAACAAAATATTAACGAAAGGGCATGCATCGTAATGGTTTATTAAAGTATGTCGCCTGAATATGAAATACTATTTTTTCATATATATAAATTATATATAGCTGTTTAAAAACTGGTTAGTTCTCTCATCTTATTCGTTGGTATTTAGCTACTTTCGACATTTTTCATGTGCAAACACTCAACTGGCGCAAAACAGATACATGTATAATGATAAGAAAGCTCATTTGTAAGTTCGTACCTTCAGGCAAATTGAAAGTACGAGGTAGAAATATAGAGACATAAATGTGACAATAAATAGTGATTAACATTATTGTAAAAAAAAAGAGACGACTCAAATATCAGTGTTGGCTATATCTAGAGAAGTTGGATTTTTCTACAATTCGTGATATATTTATGACAATATGGCCTCGCAACTACTTCAAAACGAATTTTACGATTTACTATTTTGTTTGCCAATGTCAAATAAATGAGGCCAACATAATATTGGCGCAAATAACTTCCTTGGTATAACAAGTATTTTGTATTCACGGTGGGGAGGGGGGCATCAGTGAAATACGTCAGTCGCAACATCAACCGTTTAGCTGCACCTCTGTAGAATATACTAGTGCCTGGATACGAAAAAGCACTCAGGTATCTTAATTGTATTGACCGGCCTTTGTACTCAAATTGACTCTACTGTTACTGTTGGGGGATAAAACGCTAATTTATTTACAGAGGGTGGAAGGGCACAGTTAAAGTGTCACACCGAAAACTTCGTCAAATGTCAAGTAAGGAGGGGAATGTCTTCTAATGGAGTGTGTTGTAAATCAAATACGGCTCTTAACGTCTCTTAAATCTCTGGCAGACTCTGACAGCATTAGTTTGCTCGAAAATGGACAGGGGTGACAAAAAAATGCAGAAATGTTCGCGGTGGATTAATGTTCGCGGTTTTCGCGGTAGCCGCTTCACCGCGAATTTAAAACCACCGAGAACATTTTTCCATAACAGTAAGAGACTACAGTGTATGGTGCTGCCGCGAAATTAAAACCACCGCGAAAAGTCCATTTTCCCGCTACCGCGAAATTAAATCCCCGCGAACTTAAATGCATTTACAGTATATAAAGAGGAGAGGGTGGAAGCTAGATACATGTAGGTAGACTAAAAGGATTGCTGAAGTTAGGGTGTGTATGTTAATGTTTCATAGGGTAACATTTAAGGAGTCAACACTACCTATGTCCTTTTATATCTGTCATGGAGAATTTCAACTCATTTTGTTTTCAAGTTTCACACACAGAAGTATTACGTTATCTCTATTTAAAGTTCTTTGAAGCAAGGCTGGCGTTTTGTCCACCATGAATAAAAACATGGATCAGAGTTACCACTAGATTTGTAGTAACATTTTATAACTGTGCTGTATGAGATAGCCTGGTCCATTCAAACTTATCGAGCGTCTGATTTAATCTTAAAGATTCCAAGGCTCTGTGACTAGCCAAACGGCACATGATTAGCATAATAACACGTTTAGATAGCAACACGTGTATCTTATACCTACCTTCCACATAAAATGAGAGAGTAGATGCCTTAAATACTGCATGCACCTGTTCTAATTATAGATTCTAAAGTTCCGTGACTTTTCTCTGTCAAAATGACCCGTGTTTTGTCCCTAAACGGCTCACAATTTGCTGTATGTGTAAACGTCCAGTTAACAGTCGCCAGTTATTTGGTCTAGACGCCTGTAGAATAGCCTTTACCAGGCCTTCCTATTGGGATGCGGGGATCGTAGAATTCGACAAATAAATCGGGAAATTGGCCAGGGGCTACGCTTAGGTTCATGTTTTCCCTACGGAGCGGTGACCAACCTCCCTGGTACTCAACACCCCTGGCAAATTTTTCTCCCTATAATGGCCAGCGTGGTCAGTCTGGTAGAGACTACCTGTAGGAACAGACTGCGTTACACCTGTTCTACCGGAAAGCCTACCAGGGCGTGTGCAGCAGCCAATCACAGGCCATTGTGTCGGTCCCATTCTCTGGCCACAGAAAATTGGTCGTGAAAACGCCTCGAGCGCAACAATGGAGGGAAGGGGGCGGTACATTAGTTCACTCAATCGTTGAATGGGGATGGGAGGATGTTTTTCAGTGACAAGATTTGAAATACGATCTTTTGTATATATGTCGACAAACGTTCGCCTATCTGTTCCCGACATAGATGAGACAAAAAAAGACAGTTATAGCTGACGAACGTTTATTCAAAATTGGCCAAGATAAGCTCAAAAAAAGAAACGTATTCAACACTCTGTAAACTTACACAGCGTATTACTTCGTGCAATTATTTCGTGCAACTTTATCATTAGTGTCCCAACCTTTTCATGCACTGTATCATTACTAGATCTCCTTTAGAGATTTACAATTTACCGAAATGCTAGAGTTGAAATGTTTTGTTACACCCATGAGACTTACTATCGGTTTTTCAATGCCACCATTCTCACTGACCTTTCAAAAATGTCGTCTAATATCTCATCAAAATATTGTTAGAAAGGATATACAATTTCCCTCAAGACATAACCTTAACTTTGGCCTTTGTGCACAACATGTGGTATTAAAAATGCATAACATTACATGAATGCGTTTGCAAATGCGATAGCTCTCGTCATAATCGAGTTGACGATTCTACAAAACGTACCGTCCCTTGGTCGCGACCCGTCGACATAGTTACGGTATGTAAACGACCGCCGATGCTTGACGGTTATAGATTATAGTCTCTCCATTCAAAATGGAGGAAGGATTTACTCACAGAAAACGTGGATCTACGTCTGTGGTCGTCAAACACGCGTGAATTTGCCGTCGACTTGACGGTGTCGAGTTCAGCGTCCGTTGCTATGGTGATACCAGCTGAGTGAAAGACAGACTATTTTTTGACTGGTGTATAAAAAGCCGCGGGACTGTATCGTGTGATGTAGTACAGTTTTGCCCACACAAGTGTATTCTCAGACTCAGAGGATTTGTGTTATCTGAGTGGCATACTCGCTAAAGGTGGTATCCAAGGAAACATGAAGACGTCGTTGACGCTAATGCTGTGAGGGATTTAGCGGCATATTCTCGCGTTACTGAATGGATCTCGACAAGCCGTCGTGCGCCCTGTCTCTACTATAAACAGATCGACCGGTGACCACTTCAACGTTCTGTGTGCGTGTAAAACATGTACACACCAATATGACAGCAGTGTACGAGACAACTACAATATACAATATACTGCAGACAAATACGGGTATACACAGTCGTAACTTCGGTTCAGTACAACACCTCCAGCGGGTTTAGAATCCAGACATGTGGAACTCGCTGCTGAGTCCTTTATCGCGAGGACAGGGAAAACAGAACGGCGCTCTGAAGGTTGTGGATCAGTCTGAGGTAAGCCACTTTGAAGATATTTCCTCTTGTTAGAATTGTACAAGAGATATATTAGCTTCCGGCTGTCATTAATTATTTAATTACAGACCGATCCCCACTTGTTGGCTAGACGCGAAGTGTACTAGTATACAGACGAATGCTATAGGTATATTCCATACAATGTACATGAAAAGTAGGAACATGTAGATAAGTAAGTGTTGATGAACTTTTAAAAACAAATCTAATAAAATTCTCTTCGAAAACCATCAAATTCTCGTTTGTTGAATCGGACATGTTTAGAGATTTTATGTAAAACATGGAAAGGACATTTACACGGAAAAGTGTCATAGCTTCTTGGAAAATATGTTCAGACATTGATAGTTTTACGGTACATTTCACACAAAATGTTGTACAAATTTTAGAGAAATAATAGTCTATTTCAAACGCTGTGATCTTTGTCTTCTTGCACGAAACATCTCAGTATTACTTATTACGACTGACCTAAAGAGGAGAGAATAACCAATTTCCGTTTCTAATTGTGTCTCTGGCCGTTTCTTTTACCAGCACTTTTTGTCACAAAGCCACGACTATCAGTTGTTTGGCTGTTTCCCTTAGAAACTATAATTGAGTTATGGTTTCAGCAACGCCCAACAGATACACAAGTCCATTTCTCAATGTTTGGAACAATCCCCCGGTCCTGAAAGTGTGGACCGAATGTCCACATTGCACGGTAAGGTGTGTTGTTACCCCGGTAACGCAACTCAACCAAAGGGTTTCAAGGCGACCAAACGGCGTAAAACTACTCCAAACACGTCACAAAACAGCGTGAAAAGTTAAAACAATATCTCCTCTTTCATTAAGAAATACTACACCCAATTTCACGCTGTTCTCTCGTGCTCTGAATGTCGCGCATAATTCGCGGACAATGTGGGGACTAGCTCTTTTGTGTTCTGGGAGTGGGAAAATGTTTAGACGTACGTTGTGCCTGACTACATAAACACGGTATTTGGGGTAAATAAGACCCAAGATAAAGACATGTTACTATAAAAGTTTAACTCTTAGTTTAGACTTAGTTAAGAAAATGGTTCAAGAAGAAAACTTCACGAGGACGATATTTCTAAATCATTCTGACAGTCAGATTTTGAGTGATGTTTTACTTTAAGCAAACTCAAGAAAAGATCCCTTGAAAACTGAAACAACCACACAACTTGTTTCTAAGGGCTACATGTTTTAATGAGAACTCGTCCGTCGAGTGTCCTTCTATTTCTGTTCGCTGAAGCAAAAGCGATTTTTTGTGCAGGTCCAGACTTCTATTCTTCCCCATATCTCCTAATGGACCCGGGCTGCGAAGGCGAGGTTAATTATCAGCAGAAAATTAACAGATTCGGAGATAAGATATAGCATTGCAGCGATGTCATGATGTCTACGGGTCGAATGGGTTACCATGGCTCTGAATCGATCCCTATAACCAGTCCACCGCTCGTGCAGAAAAGTTATAGAAATAGTTAAAGATAGAGAAAATTAAATAGTAGTGAAACAATTTTGCCGTCTAATTCTGCCTCCTGATGTTTTAATAAAGAGCTAAAATTGTAACGTCTTCTGATCTTTAAAAAACTTTATAGTTACCGCCGTTTCCTGATGCAAAATAACTCCTTGCTGGACGAGTTCTATTGCACCAATCTCAAGAAAGCATTTAATTACTACCTAATTAGCTAATGACCGTCATCAATTGGAGACAGTTTTAGTCTTTAGGTAGTCACAATTTACGGCCTTCTTTTGAAAGCTTGTTTGTCGCACTAGTGTTGTTTGGAGGCGTATGGGGCGGGGTGCTTTATGGGTAGCTTCTACCAGGCTCCGTGGATCGGTGGTCTAATTGTAGAAATTGGACAAATAGAGTCAATAGTACGCTAGGGGAATCGGCCGGACAGTAAAAACATCATCCTTTACCGTGGTGACTCTATTTGTTCAATTTCTACAATAAGACCACCGATCTATGGAGCCTGGTAGAGGCTACTTTATGGGGACCCTTTCTGGAGTCTACGTTCTGAGGCTAACACCGAATCATGAGTTAGAACTTTCTTCTAACGCGACTGCCATTCGGTACATATCACGAATAACGACTAAAAGTGACATGGCACCCTTCTTGACATTCAAATCGATATTTGAAACGCCTGCTGTGCTCTGCATTAGCTTGTTTAACAACTGTGTAACTAGGCTGTGCTTGTTCTCATTACAAAAGTGCCCCTTTTTGCTGTTAAGGTCGGGGGCATATCGATTGTTATCAGAAATTGAATTAGTGCTTATTTACTTCACGTATTGTGTTCTGAGACTTTTACCATCTTGATTACTGTAATATCGGGTGACCTGGTGACCTGTTTAGATTGTATTTTGAATTAGGAGAACATGATTACTACTAATTGTTTGCTTTCTGGAAATCGCACACAAATTACCTGGCTTATGAAGAAACGACGCTCTAGTTCTTTTATTTCTTTGCTGAGACTTGTGAAATTATTGGTGTGTACAAATGATTTGCGAGAACACAAAAAGTAGAAACCTTTGAGATATATTCATATAACACAAGTTAAGGACCATTAATTCACTCCAAGTAACGTCTATTTGTAGCAATATAATGAAAACGAGTTGTGCAGTTGTATAGCAGTTTTTTTAAGGACTAGAACTCAGGAGAAATAATTTCTGCAGCATATTTCAACCTGGCGCATTATCTAATTCATTTAACATAAAAGTGAAATGCAATAACTTTTGTTATACAACACACCATTAGAAAAAAAGTCTGTCCACATAATCCGTTTTCACATCTGCAAGAACACCTTTGAGGCTAACGTGAAAGGACTTTGTGCCATAATCCGGCCTGACTTAGTGACTTTTGTCCCGCTGGGTTTACTTTACGACAGGCTGTGTTTGCACGACAATTCTCGGTGACGCAGCAGCGCGTGCCGACTTGCGGCTGGGTCACTTATAAAGAGTCTTACGACTACACTTCAGCGTGACAAGAACGAATTACATTGTGTGCTTTTTTGTTCGTGGAAGCTTTAGGTTTGGTATGTTTGTATTAGAGACTACGCTCAAAGAGAATTGTATGGAAATGTTATTGCAAGCCCCTTGCCTTTGTATACACCATATGCGCCTAAAAAGATCTTTAAAAAGCACAGAGACAGGTAACGTTACACAAAGATGTTCACAAAGACGACAACTGGGGCAGGCCATTGCGTGATACAATTATTCTTGTGCCTCTACGTTGCTATAACTACATAACAATCATTGCTACGGGCTAATCATTTATTTTCAAGTCATGCAGTAAAGGTACACAGGTTTAGAGAAAAGACATAGTCGAAAATTACTCAAATATCATTGACATAATGATTAATTCATCAGCAAAATCACGCGAACCGTTTTACAGTGTTTGGTGCGTACATTGTGAAAATCCGGAAAGTTGTTTTCGTCAATTCCATGTTCAAGGACTCTCTCGGAGAAGGGTTAAGTATACTGCAGTGTTAATGACCTCAAGTCCCTAGAGCTATAGAAGCTTCCAGGCTACTCGTTGACAGTGCTTAGAAGCTCCTTTACTTTCGTTTGAAACGCGTCCAAACCGTGCATTGTTCGAGCCGGCCCGGTGTCACCTGTCACCGAACCACCTGTTTCACGGGTCTTACATGTGCACACACCCACAAGTGTTCGACGCGGTAACCTCATGGGTTCAACTATCGGTACTTCGGATCTTACGGATCAGACAGTTTTCCAATCACCATTTCGGGGACGTTTTGTGCTAGCCTGTGTTAAACAATCTCTCGCTGTCGGGGACTGCCTGGGCCTCTTTTAATAGGGCCCGGCCAGAAGAAGGGTTGCTAGAAGCTTGGTTTAGTGACTTATAGCTAGATTTTTGTAGGGTGCAACGCAGGCATAATGGAAAAAAACATGCAGTGACAAGCGACACTGGCTCTTCCAAAGAAATTCTCTTCGATTTGGCTTGTTTAATGGGTATTTCCATGTTATCAACCGTTGTCTATGAAGTGATATATGAAGTTTAACACAAAATTCGGATAAACAACTACAGTCAAAGCCATGTCAACTGATCAGGCCTACGTAACCTTTCCTACCAGGGGCCCGGCTGAGCTGTTTGCGGAAACGAAGTTTACACCAATAGATATGCACAAACGCTTGTTGCTGAATTATTTTTGGTTCATGTTGTGTTATTGTTGTTGTCTTTTATATCGTACTTTTCGTTCCACAAAACTGCCCGACTGGGCCACTCTGAGCCATTCTGTTTTAACATTCTTCGCCCCATCCCCTCTCCCCAGGAGTACCCAGTCCCCTCCTTCCTGCCCTCACTGGTTCCCCCCGAGAAGACAGTATGGCCGCTACCGTCTCGCCTGGCCCGAGACGATGGCGAAGTTGTCCTGCCCAGGACGTACTTGACCCGCCGGGGACCCTTACTACTCTTCACCACCCCGGACCTCCTCATGGCGGAGCATGCGCAGCAGGGCGACCATCAACCCAGAAAGTCACGCGACCGACTGAAGGGCATGGAGTCAGGCATTACCCTGGGTACGGTGGACGGGCTGATCGACTCCGTACTGCAGTTTGGACTCGAAGAGGTAGGTGGCGCAGCTGATCGGACTTCTCATCGTCATGGGAAAAGTCCTTGCAATATAGTTTGCTAAATAACCCGCTGGCCGTATTGTTTGTGTCTCAGTTGTCTGTTTGTGTCGTGCTTTCTTTTGTACACGTGTATAAGGATTTATAATGATATGTTTCTTCTTTGTGCTCCTTAAAGGCTGCAGACGAACCGAAGGGCAAGACGTTTCTCCGTTTCTTGAAGGGTCTAGACGAGAGAAGTATAGACATGCGAGCACAGCCTGGGGGAGACTTGGGGGTCTATCTTAGACACTTGAAGTCGTCTGCAAGGTAAGCCGTCGAATCGTTCCTAGCACTTCGTACAACATAAGCGTACGTCACTGTAAAAACCGATGGGGAGAGGGAATAAGCCTGGGACATCATAACGTCATGAAGATACAATGGTCTCACTGACACATCATCATCATCATCATCCGAGCACAGATGAACATGACTCTCTCCCTCTATCCTTCCCTACCCTCCATAGCCTTGGGCAGATCTTAAGCTCAGCAGCCAGTATCTTCACAAAGTTGATGAAGATATGTTTTGCGTGGTCTACCTCTGCTTGCATGACCATGTTTGGGAGTCCACAGCAGAACGTCAGTAATGATCTCATCTTTACTCCTCCATGCGTGACCAGCAAATCCCCAGCTTTCTTTGCCGTATGTATTCTTACTGTCACAATACTTCTATGCTTCCAGCCGACCAAAGTTGTCAAGAGAATCAGACTCGAGCCGGTCGGACTTGCTGTTCCTCAGCGACAACAGCAGAACTCTCAGCAGTGACTTTGGGCTCAAAGGACACAGTCGGTCATTTAGCTCCGGGTAAGTACTTGTGTATGAAAAACTACAGCGAGTAGAAACAGTCTGCTGGCTCCCGGTATCCAAACGAACCTAGGCCCGCCAGCTTACTAATCCAACGGCATCATCGCCAGGCCAAAAGACCAATTGGACTGGCCAGTTGGAGGCGCTTGAACTCCACTGGTACATGTACAAAGTGAAAAACATCGTCAATATTTTGTGGAAGTAGAAAGTTCTTGCAATTTTCCTACTCAAGAGTACTCTTTTCAGCACAACATAATTGAGTCACATTGTTAAGATAGGCAAATTCAAAATGGTTTATTATTTTTCTCAGGATTGGAACGAGCAACAGACTTTCCTCAGGCCAGCTGCTAGCCTCGCTCCAGTCGACAGGTACCTACCTCGGCCGGCCGTTCAGCACAGCTCAGGACTTCGCGTCTCGCACCTCAAACTATGCAGACGACGAATCGGAGGAAGGATTTCTGCTCACCAAAGGTCACAGGTCATCTCATCGTGACAACGGGTTTAAGGTTGGAGGTGAAGGTTCAAAGGTTATGATGCGGAAGAAAACACATCGATTACCTGAGTTTCAATCGTTTTACCGCCAAATTTCAGGGGAGTTCTATGAACATGAAGACGCCGTCCAATCAGACGACAGTACCAGTAGCTCAAGCCTGGCGTCTGGTAAGTCGACTTTCAGAAGTAAGAAGTCAAGAAAGAAGAACTGCGCTGGTTCAACGTCTTCAAAGGCAAGGTCTTCCCCTGGAAACCACGAAAGACTTGATTTTGGTAAGTTTCTGTTAGGATTTTGCCAGTTAAATCTATGATACTTCATACCTGCTTTGGTTGGTTGGTGAATTTGACATTACCTTAACCTTTTTGAGTTATCAGAAACTCATGCTGATACACAAAGGAGAGTCAAATTGGTGTCTTCTTCTTAAAGCTTTATTGAGAATTGTTCAAATTCATCCAACAGACGTTCGAGCTAAGATGAGCCCCCAGTCGCTGACAATAACACCGCCACCTCCATCAGTTATGGAATCTTCCGGAAAAGAGGATCCTGGGAGCGAACTAGAGCAGCATGGGATTGGGACGAAGATTCACGTGGAAATGTCGCCGTCAGATGGCGAAAGTGAGCAAGACGACACTCGTCTTAAAGGCGTTCAGTCAAGGTCGACGACGTCTTCCCGTCGTCAGAAACGATCAAGTGGACTTCGCAGCGGAAACGGAAGTGACGTGAGCAATAAAAGTCCGCGTAAAGAACACAATGACACAGGTTATGAGACAGCTGAGCAACAAGACACAAACCAAAGGTTGTTACAGCTAGATCGAAAAGAAGACGGGCCAATAGATAACACTAGCGGAAGAATTCTAGACAATAGACAATCATCGCTTCATTCGTCGGACGTAGATTCTACATTTCAATCTGCCTCTCGTCCAGGGTCGAGACAAAACGTTCAAAGAAATGAAATAACTGAGACTGAAGAGGAAACAGAAGAAAGGTTCCGTCAAAACGTCGAAGCACTGAGACCGTTGTTACCACAATATACTGGTAGGTTTATCGTGTTTTCAAAACAAGCTTTTTGGCAAACCATTATGTACAGATGTATTGGTGACAAGTTATCAACGTTTGAGGCGACTCTTTATGTGCTAAAGAAATAGAAAATATTATCCGGATGGATGACACAATAAGTGACATTCGGTATCTGTGAAACCTTATTTCCGCCACTGTCTTTCCCTTAAAGTATGTGTTATATACTCGTTTCAATTGATGGCCTTTCTTCCAAAACAGATGAATACAGAATACCGGAAGGCAGCCGAATGTCTGACCTGCCCACTTTTATCAGTCTTCTGTCACAAATGTGAATGTTCCGTGCAATCATGGATCGCCTCTTGATGGAATGAATCATCGACTTGATAAAATACAAGAAAAGAAGACAACCGTATTGTCCAGCCATTGAGTGGTATCGGGTTGCAATCTATTCCGTGTCCTTGCATTGCTCTATTGTAGGAAGGACTGGTAGATTTAACGAGCTTATGTTGTCAAGGACGGATAACCCGTATACATACGAAGTGCTTATTGAAACAGTGCTTATTGGTCACTATGAGTCTATAACCATAGTGACCAACTGTTTCAACCCATACTGCTTTGTACAGGGGTTACTACACAATGTTATAGACATGGCCTACAATTTATCAGGACCTGCGGTTGTGAGAAACAAGTTACGAAATATAACGGCGCCATTAATGGAATTTTCCTCCATGTCTTTTCAGTTGACAGCCTAGCAAGAAAAACTTCGTTCACGTTGCAATCGTCCCTGCCGGATGAAAACACGGAGGTTGTCATGGAACCCATGGAGGTTGCCATGTTACCCCACGCCCCGCGAGAAGTCGCGAGATCTCGCAGCGTCAGCCAGAGCACCATTCGTACTATTCGCTCGTTCCTCTCCGGAGAAGCAGACGACGACGACGATAGCACGGGTAAGTCTTCACTCAAACATAGGACACTTGTTGTTTCTTCATTTTTCATACACCTAGCTAAATACTATCTGCTGTTGCTTTTTGTCCAAAAATGTTTTACGCGATAAATAATACCTTTCCTTCTCATACCTAGATATTTGTTTTATTCGTACATATTATTGAATCTATAGATTAGAGCAAACCTTCATTTTTACAATAATGCACGTCAACGGTATCTTATCCAAAACTTGAATCTGTTCTACAGTCTTCTCTACATACAAGCCATGTCTTTGTTAACATAAATTTGTGTTTATTTCTTTGTTTCCTTGCAAATATTACAGATGGTAACGATCTGGAGACTGGAGGCGTATTTGAACAAGGAACAAACAATTTAGAGCAAACGACAGAAGACCAAGTGGATGGTTCATTTACAAAGAACATAAAGACGGCAGATGTGCAGTATGGAAGGAGAACGTTAGAGGGCGCTACAGACCCTAGTAACAAACCTGTTTCCAATTCGAAGCAGATACAAGGTAGCAATATTACAATTACAGACATCGATCCGGATGAAAAGGCAGCTATACTCGCCAAATTGGGCTATGGAACCCCCACAACTTCTAGTGAAGAAAACGACAATAAAGGAGGAGAATTGAAACAGTCGTCAGATCGCAAGTCTTCATTGACAGAACGCGATTCCCTTCAGCAAAATGCTACTGAAGAGTTCACCAACAATAAGCTGCAGGAAAATAAAGTGAAAAAGGACCCTATTTCGATCCCGTCTGTTCCGTCGACTGAGCATACATCTGCGGAAAAACCTATCACTGCCGCAAGGAGGCGCCTCAATTCGACCGAGAGAGCAGCTTTGATGGCCAAACTTGGGATGTCCGACGACATGCCTGGTGAGAAGGACGTCAAAGAACTAGGGGAGCCACAAAAGTCACCAGGCCGCAAGGGGACAACACAGGTAAATTATTTTGCACTTATCAAATAATGTATTTTGAACATTTCTAGCATCGCAATTGCTTGCCACAATATTGCACTATAAATTTAAACGTTTCAGGTGATTTGTACGTTTTTAGTTAATTGTCTGCAATATGCATATTTGTAAGTCAGGCCAGAGATTGAAATCTGAATAGGCTATTATGCCGCGCCGGTAAAGATTCCGATCGGAGTCTCTAAACTTAAAAATATTCGCTTAAAAGATTGTCATAGCTTTTTAATTTTCATGTCACTTAATCATAAAATCAATAGATTGACTTTGAATTTCAGATCTATAAATGGGATACTACCCTCACACATTCCAGGCATCCCGGTCGGAGACTCCGATCAAATTGACATCTTTGCAATTATATGTCTATATAATAATCACATTCGCAGTATCAATCATATTTTATTTATCTACAAACCATACACTACAGGTGCCTAAACCAGGATCAAAACCCGGATCACGAAAAGCGGCGCGGCAGAAGCAACCTCCGAAGAAAAAGAACGGAAAGAAAAAAGACAATGGTGCCCCAAATACTGAAAACGCCAAACCCGCAGTGGTGGATAGTCTGGACATAGCCGCTGTGCAGGATGAGAAGGAAGACCATGATGAGAGACTAGCGGAGGAACTAGAGGCTGTGCAGAAGGATCTAGCCGCAGAAGGAGATATGGAAGAAGAAGAAGAGGAGGACAACAAGAAGGAGAAAGAAAAGGCAGAGAAGGAGAGCAAGAAGAAACGAGCACAGGAACTGAAGAAAGAGAAGGAAGAGCTGAAACAAAAGCTCCAGGCAGAGAAAAAGGTAAATCTACTGTTTCATCGTTGTTGCTTTTTTTTTTCGATTAACCGCCTAATGTTTGATATGTGAAATTTCTTTGATATGATTCTATAATTTTACGTACAAGGCCATACTGATTTGGTTATATGGATGATATCCACACCCCGAAACTGATGCGATTGTGTTTCATTTTGCAGCATACATTTGCTTATTTTTCAGCTTCTTTGTCTGCTTTACATTATGGTTGCAAACTTGTTGGGTGGAAACAAACAAAAATTGATAATCAAATAAGTGAAGCCTAATCATATTGTTAGAAGATCCGTCCTTAGTCGTGTACTTTATGAAAAGATGAACACAAGCAGGTGTTAATCACATTCTGTTTTATTCTTCTCTACTTTTCCTTAAAGCGCCGTGAGGAGGAACAACGTCTTCTCAAGGAAAGGATCCGGGAAAAGGAGGAAGCAAAAAGACGTGAAGAAGAGGAAAGAAGGCGCCAGATAGAGGTACAAGAAATTCTGTTTCCTTCCTGTGAATTAAAACAAAACCTCTTGAAAGCTGACTTTATAATGGTTGGCATAATACATGTACGTCCTTTCAAACGTATTATGATTTAAAAAATAAAACGAATTTTCTTCTTTACTTTAAGGAACAAATGACGGCGGTTGAGATGGCGGAAATGGATGCAGAAGAAGCGTCACGTATGGAGGAGGAGACCAAGCGTCTTCTCGCAGAGTCACGTAAAAAAGCGCGAGAGGAGAGAGAGGCCCGGCGGAAGGCTGAACAGGAGAGGCGGCGGGAGGAGGCGCAGAGGAGGCGGGAAGAGCAGAAACAGATGGTACGATGTTTACATTTTCTTATTTTTCTACTTACACTGTAGATCTTTCTTCATCTTTTCATTTTCTTCCTTGTGGCTTCTACAAACACATACCCAACTACTGGTTATAGGTAAACATTTTATTTAGCCGTACATCTTCCACTTTGATTAAAATAATTGAGGTGTTCTTTCACTTCTTGAAAATTGCGATCACAATTTCGTAGCCTGCAAGTAGATTTTTCAAGAGTAAAAATTGCTAGATTTGCAATGATAGTCAGAAAGTGCACACGTTGTGAAACAGTTTATGAATTATGTATTGATATTGGATCTGTTGGCGATGAACTTTGGCAATAATGAATTATGCAACACAGTTATATACAGCTTAGAAGAGCGTATCCTTGCAAAGGTCGGGTTTGATTCATCAGTTTTCTTGTGCGCCGATCATGTTAACTTCGCCACCAACTCTTTCTTTGTTGTTCTTCACATTTTCTTAGCAACTGGAAGCGCAACAGCGCGAAGAACGCATGCGCAGGGCGATCGGTGACGCCGAAGAAAGACGAAGGTTGGCGGAGATCGAGCGGAAACGTAGGGAGGAGGAAGAGCGGAGGATGGAGGAGGAGCAGAGAGCGGAGGAGGAGAGGATGAGAAGGGAAGCGGAGGAGGAGGAGGAGAGGATAAGGGAGGCCGAGAAATCAGTAAGGCAACACGAGACAATATGGAAATGCATTTAAGTTCGCGGGGATTTACTTTCGCGGTAGTAGGAAAATGTAGTGTTCGCGGTAGTGCCTGTAGTCAAAAACTATGGTTGAAAAATGTTCGCGGTGGTTTCAAGTGGCCATTGCGAAAATCGCGGACATATAGCGTAACTACATAAAGTAGCACTTCATCAGTTATCACCACACAACTTTTCTGTGGTGCCAAGAATAGGATTTAAATGTCTCTTCACTATTAATAGCATTGGTGAGGATTGCGATGCTCGAGGTTGGAGCTATTATACCGTCTTTGTTTCTTTCAAGTCATCCGTTGCCTTCCTCCATCACGGCAAGCATTAAGTATTGGCAGCACGATTGAACCTTCATTGATAAAGTAGCCCTGAAAACCGCGCACTGCGTGTGCTCAACTGTGACACAAACACGCACACAGTGTCAATCTACTCACCGATTTATTACCATTTTCACATCTGCCCTTAGCTTTAAATTTACCTTACTGACCTTTAGCGAAGACTCTATTGTGTATTTTTACTTTATCAACGTGGTAGTTGCCAGGGGAGTGTTGTATGTTGAATTCTCATGTACATTTGTGTCTTCGCCCGCAAAGTTGTTGGAACAAGAAGCATTGGTTAAGGAAAAAGCTAGGATTCAGGTAAGGAGAGAATGGCAGACTTTTGCCGTAGACACTTGCCACATTGAGTCCTAACTGTAGTCATTTCTTTAAGATTCCAGCATTAGCAACGATTTTGGCACGCTTTACTGAGACGTCTTGCCCTTAGTTTTAAGTCACTGTTTTACATTTCACCTCCAGCTGTAATTTAGTCTTAAGGCTTCCTCCAGGCGTTAAGTCGGTGACAAAAGATCTTCGCAGTTACGTAGGTAGAAATGCAAGATGGCATAGACGGATCACGCTCTTAAACAACAGTGTCATAAAGTAGTATAATCTTAATAGCTTTGTCACGCTTCAAGTGTCAATAGGAGCTAGAAAGCACGCCAAATCACATGCTATATAAGTCACTGCTGTTTCAAATGTGCGTCGTTTTAATGTGTGTCCTTACAATATAATAATCATCATCATTGCAATCTAATGTAAAATATTTCGCACATTTCGCACATAAGCCGATTGCCAGGTGTCGGCAAAACGCTTCAAATGTCGAGCTATATTCAGTCCTGATATGTCACAAAAGATGGCCGCCAGCAATACTCTATAGTCTAGATTCTACTTGATAACAACTCTATTCGTCAAAACTCGGACAGCATGAATAATCTATGAGTAGGAGTCTTATCGTGAATGCTGCGAGCGAAAATGGCACCCGTTCAACTTGATTCTTCGCCCTGAGCCAAAAGCACGAAATAGAAAGTCATGAATAAAAGAAGATCGCGTGTAGCAGATATGCGCTTGACCGTGACCTTAGATCGTCGAAAAATTGCTAAGAAAAGAGGTCAATACTCTTCATTCCAGATGTAAAGTCTCGCCCTGTCCCGCCCATTTAAACTCTCGCGAGGCGCGTGAAAACGAGGCTAGCATGTCGGGTCAATTTTGGTCCCGTCATCTTCACAGGTTTACTGTTTATAACGCAACATTGTTTCTCATGTTACAGGCAGAGGAAGAGGCGATGAGAAAACTAGCAAAGGAACGGAGGGAGGCGGAAGAGCGCAAGCGCCTGGCCAAAGAGGAAGCTGATAGGAAGAGGAGGGAGGAAGTCAAAATGAAGTAATGGCGAAAACTTAATTGAAAAGTCGAATCAAATTTTAGTTGTCAAAATCACAAGTATATGGAATACTACACGAACATTCAACAAAACTTTTGTGTTTCTGTAATAGTAAAACACACACAGTTGCACGGCACATCACTCAAACATTATCTCGTCACTTTTGACAGATTCCTTCAGGAGCTAAAAGAGCAAGAGGAAGCCGAAAAGCGCCTCCAGGCGGAACTGGAGGAACAGCATCGCCTGGAGGAGGAGCGACAGCGTCAAATGGAGGTGTGTGTTCTATTTATAAATTCTGCGAGAAAGATAAACAAATGCTCTGGTATTCAGGCCCTGGAGCTAAGCTTTACTTCCCATGATAGATGAAAATGCTCCCGGCGTGATTCAACCATCGCTGTTGTAGATATTCAAAAGATTATCCTGTTCGCGCGACCTAGTTTACAACCAATCAGCTTCCATCTTCCACTCCAAACTTTTCCGACGTTGACATAACTCATTAACATAAAGCCCAAGACACGGAGTTCTCTGATTGGTTAAGAGCCGGACGAGGCCAGTGTTAAAATAAGTGCCGAGGGCATTCTCGTTTGTTATGGTGAGTAAAGATATGTTTTACGAGTAAAGATATGTTTTACGCGCGATTTACTTCCCTTATAAATGAGGGGCTTAAACTACACGAAGGGTAGAATGTAAATGCTGTTCTACTGTTACTAGAGATTTCATCTCAGAGTCAGTTCACTAAGGCCCCGTTCATGATGCAAAAATTAATGCGGATGCATCCGCATGTGCGTCCATCCGATCATGATCCGCATGCAAACGGTTTACATTTTGTGTCCACGATGCCAACGGGCAATCCGTTTCAGATCCGCGTCAGGGAATTAGAACATTACGCAACAACAGAACATTGCGAAAAAGATGGCGGATCCCCAGCTGTTGTTGTTAGTGTTTTTCCTGAAAATGCTGTGTGCCCGCGGAAGGGAACGTACGAGGCGGCAGCGACGAAAGATTTTGTGCCTTGGCCTGGCTGCAGTGAGATGCGGCCATGGTGACCGCTAAAATTTCACAGTTTCCCGCGTCACGGCGCGAACTTTGACCCCACATTACCCGGATGTAATGCGGATTCACGCCGCATTTGCGTTCATGATGACAGTTCGCAAATGCGGATTTAAAAAATCCGTTTCAAATCCACCTCCCGAGGTGGTCCCGAAAAATCCGCATCAAATCCGTTTCGGAGCAGTCATGATGAGAAATTTATCCGCATCGGCCAAAAATGCGGATGCATCCGCATTAATTTTTGCATCATGAACGGGGCCTAAGAAGGGAATCAACCTAAAATGTTCATGATAAATAACCCAAGTATAAGTCACACCATGATATAACTCTATATAAAGAGTTATTCTTAACGAAATGTTTTCTTTGCAGGCTACAGACCAAATCAGTTTTTGCAAGAATTTTCTGTGAGGTTCAAAGAAAATATAGAAAGTGTCTAGGAGACAAAGGAAGATTGGGATTGGAAACAGCATAGATTGTTGCTCTTGCATATCAATGTTTGATTGTTGCGTGTACATGTAATCATTCTTCACGTTTGGCTGTCCCAGCTGGACCAGCTTGAGGCGGATCGGCGTGAGCAGGTGCGGTTGGAAGCGGAGCTGGCTCGGGAGGAGGAGATCAGGCGGCAGGAACACAACCTCAACATGCGCAAAAACCTGGCCTTCGTACGGCACGGGCAGGAGTTCACCAAGTAAGCCTACAGAATATGTGTCAGGAATATGTGTAGCCGTTTGTAGAAGTAAACATTGCAGAAAAACGAACAGAGAAAGAACCAAGTATCATATGAAGCCAACAAAACATGAGTCAGTCTGTAGTTTTAGCCGTTTGGTAGAAAAAGGCGACATTGCAGAAAAACGAATAGAGAAGGAACTAGACACTATTCTATAAGCTCGATGAAAGTACTATCAAACACAATAAGTAAAGATGCAAAGCCGAATTTTTGGTCTTCGTCAGGCTTAACTATTCCATTTCTTCCGACACGTGACCTTCCGAAAACGTTACTTCATCCATGGATCAAAATTCCAGAATGTCTCTATATAGACCTCTCTCTGATTATAAGAATTTTGGAGCCTTTACTCCCCTACCGAATGTTCGAACCATATCTAACGTAATACCTTACATACATGTGTACTTACATAAATATTTTGTGTTGTTCTAGGCCCTGGGTGTGGTCATATTTCAAGAACGTCCCTATGGAAGTTCTAAGGGAACCGTACGTCAAAGAAGACCCCAAGAAAAACTGGAAGCCGAAACCCAAACCGAAGAACCCTGCTCCAGAATCCTGAAGGAACAAATAGTCTCGTCTTTGTGTTTGTTTGATTCGAATGTTGCACGACATAAATGCACGAATGCTGCTGTAAAGTGTTTTACTATCATAACGTGACGTTGTAATGGCAATAACGTTTAAATGTTTTAAGTGCACAATGTACAATGTGGAATATAGTCGTTTGTTTTATGCCAAGATGAATATTTGAATTTATGTAGAACTTATCGTATAGAGATTGTAAAACTCTCAGCTCCCACATGTTTCGTAACCTATTAAAATCGTAATAAACTAATATGCTCTTCGGGGTTATGCCATTGCGTGCGTTTCTTAGGGGTGATTTGAAGATATGTGATTAACACATACACTTTTACAAATTGGTATTCTTACGTGGTAGACAAGAAAACTTTAATTAGACCGACGCAAAATTTCATCAGCCATGCAGCAGGGTTACCGATAACTCGGTGTCTTACACCACATCATGTTGACATAATATTCTGTCCACAAGGAAGAGGATATTAAATTCTGAGTGCGCATGCTCAGGAATGCATGGCGACAGGAATGTGGGTAATATGTTGACGGTGAAGGCCCCTGAGACATGGCAATACATTAGACAACAACTGTTAGCAAACCAGAGCAGAAAGGATATTGGTACCATCTCAGAACTCCTGCACACTCCCAAACTGTAGCACTGAGGCAGTCCTCATTCAAAGTTTGCGTTTTCGTCGACAGCTCAATGGATTTAATGTATTTTTTCCGAACTATATCATTCTCTGCAGCATCTGAAAGCACCATTGATGTTATTGTAATGCATGAGGAATTTTTTTTCAAGCATTGCACAAGACAACTTACTTACGGGTGATTTAAATATTATCACTGGCTGTCATCCTGGTAGATAGCACACTAGATTAGACAAAACCATTCATGGCATCAGAAACTATTCAAAACTATTCATGGCATCAGATATACACACAGTCAGAGATGCGTGTTGAGATATATGTTTGGGCTGCAGGCGATATTTTATTGCCCTCCTCTCCTCCTTTCATCCAGACGGAGTTTATGGCTAGTAAAGTGTCACTCTGGGTAACGTAAAGCACGTCCATGGCATTCTTGTAATGTCTCGGGGCTATACCTTGGCCATACACTTCCTACATGTAAAGCTACAGTAAGTAAAGGCCGTACTAGAGTGGCATAACCGCTCTTTGGGGTAACACACCAGCTTCTATACCTGTATCTCTATAGCCAGTATAGCCACTCTTCGGTGGAAGACACCAGCTGCAATTCACCAAATGAAAACGGGAATCGGCCATGTCTCTACGTTGTCGTTATCATGACCATAAACACTTCAATACGTATGGAATCGATCCATGGGAAAGATCCAGTCCACCCCATACACAAACCCATCAGGCTCCGTCGTATAGTATGTACGATAGAATCTGTAACGGCTAGCTGAAGTGGAATTTGATGTCCACCTTGCCAGTGTGTTAACTTTGATGGATGACGGTATTTGCTACATATTTCACAGGCCTAGTCACTCCGTACATTTGTGGCTCTACAAGCTGCGAAAGATATTCGATCATCTTTGTAGCATATGATAACGATGTACCGATGGTAACTGTGCGATCGGTCAAAGCACGACAGAGGGATAGAGAGAGATGTTACCAAAGGATGGTCCTTTGTGGGGTTGGGAATGGATGTCCGTAAATACTAGTGGATGTTTAGATGAGCCTGCTACCATTCTTGCGAAGATAATATGGGCGTTAACGTTAACGTTGTTGATATTGTACTTTCAGATTTTCTTCCTTTTACTAAAGGAAAACACAACACGCGTATATGAAATATTGCAGCAGCGTACGAGTAAATACAGCAATTCTTATACAACGCCCCATTCTATCAAATAGCGATCGCGGTGCAATCGTGCATGGAATGTGAATATCATGAAAAATTTAAAAGTAGACTAAACAGACTACATAGCATACAAAACGTATAAGATTCGTCTTTAATCTATAATCATCGTCAAGGCCTCTGTACAAAATTAGGCCGTAGCGTGGTCGTATGTAGACCGCCACCCTAATCTCCAAGCAGATCCTACGGTGCCATAAGACAGTATCAAAGCTGGCCAAGGAGTGTAGCCGGCTAAGGGAGTCAAACGGGCACCGGGAAGTTTGACACTACACATTACGCACCATGGATCTGGTTAGAGATTACGCCACCCTGGGAAATGGGAGTGTACCAGGGACGCAAAATCTCTGCTTCCGGTGGTCATTGGTCATTGGAAGGAGTGGATTGAACGTTAGATATGGTCAAATCGACCCATCTAAACCACAAACCGACTTTATCTTAAAATAAATGAGTTGCGTTTGTATCCTCATGCGTGGTTCAATATCAAAAGTCAAAGAGAATGGCGGTTACCATTCTTGTTATGATGAAAGTTGACCACATGCACAAACTTTCTCTTCCCGTTTTAAAAGCATCATCAGTCATGTTTGAATCCCTGTCAGGGATTTGAACGATGGGCGACGATAAGGTGAAGATGAGACGGGTTAGAAACATATACATTTGGAGTTGAAATATATCTACAGACATGACACACTGCTCAAAAGGTAAAGCTATAGACAGCAAATCTTGCCTTGTTTGCTGGTTTGAACATCGATCACATATACGTACCCAGCATTTTAAAAAGATGCACATGTATGCGTCAACCTAAATCTTTACCTGAGGTTTAAAATAAAGTTATTCTTTAAACATCATAGAAGAAAGTGACGTAGGATAGCGTGAGCCAATCCTTTCTTTTTATGATAAATGAGAAAACATGTACCAAGTTTGTATACGTATCTAAATATTTCTCCTAGAAGATATTTTACAACGTTTGATACCGCGACATTTGTTGTACGTTACAATATGTGCAGTTTCCAAGTAAAACAGAATGCCTAAGAAACTTGCATAACCACCAACAAGTATGCATATTGTCTCTTCTTTGTTCAACGCACTCCTTGGTAAGGTAGGCCTTGTATCGTTGTATTTTAGGGTTACTAGTCAGAGAACAGTGTAAGATTACAGATGTATACACTTACATGTGTGTCACAGTACATTTAAAGGGGTTAACTACCAGACAGTAGTAGATCCAACACCCCTGGTTACATTGTACTTTGTTGAATGTCGCAACACGCTTCAATAGACAGGCAAATGTGGATTTTTCTAAAACTATGCATGGCACAGGCGTTGAAAAACACATGCCTAGGCTATCTAGTTTTTGTCTATGGACATCTAATGTAAAAATACAAACAAGTTTTTCGGCACATCTTAACAGTGAAACACTATTTTTCTCTGACCTATATTGTCCGACTATAGATATAGTAACTATGTTCGGGTTTCCTTATTTCTTTAGAAATCTGCTTTAAACAACACACCAGTGAATCGTGTAAGGGTGTTAGCCTCCATAGCAGACTCTCTGAGGCCTATTTTGGCTCATAATACACTTACATTTCTTTTTGTACTGGGTCGCTGATTGCTGGCCTT
>NC_049992.1:10828030-10834267 GCF_000003815.2 Branchiostoma floridae | reverse complement strand
GGTAGTCAGATTAGGCCAGCAATCAGCGACCCAGTACAAAAAGAAATGACCTGCAAAAGTGTATTATGGCAAAAGTGTATTAGCAGCCCAAAAAAAATGCCTCAGAGAGCCTGATATGGAGGGTATAAGGGTGTCCTGCTCCATGGACCATGCTCAGACTACAGATGAGCCGAATTTACTCAAAGATGAGGAGCCTCCCTCCCTCCACGTCCATACTCAGCAGGTAAGGCTTCATGCGGATTCCCTCCACAAACTCCTTCAGCTGAAGGACTCCATTGCCGTCTTCGTCCAGCTCCTGGGCAAACCGAAAAAGATACTAGTATATTACGTACGGTAGTATAAAGTTTCATTCTCACATAGAGGAACGACAGGCCGTATCAACTTCCAGACCTTGCACAGCACAAAAACAAATAATTTAAAGCACAATTTCTGAAAAGTTATAAAGCCATTTTTAAAGATCGGGAATTTTTTCAGCATATTTAAGATTTATTTATGACATCGAGAACACAAACCTGACCTTTCCGTAAGATTTCATCATTAGTAAATGTAAAATATCATGTTTCTTAACGTAAATTCTACAAGTATCTGAATATGCCATAACGACAGCTTCTACGTCCCCAAAAGTTAAAAGAAAGGTAGCATTTTCGTGTTTTAGAACTGTGCTAAATTTTCTATCAAAGCTGCATGGCTAGTATTGTCTATCCGTTACACACTACATGCAACCGTCGACCCACGTACGCCTGACATCATATTCCCGGAAAGTGGGTCAGATCAGATACCCCATAGATACATATCTAAGAACGCGATAGACATTTCGCATGATTAAAGAGTGTTGGATTAACGGCATACAACTTTAATCAGTGTCATTAGCATTTAAATCACCCCGTAGAGAAACCACCATCCAAAATAAACTTAGATAATGCTTTCTCCAAGGGATTATTTAGATTCTCTGTTAGACATTGACAAATCTCGCAGATGTTGCAGATCGACAAATTCTGTAAATACTGCCCTCTAATTTTTGGATTCTCCTGTCGATTCGACAGATGAGCAGGCAGACAGGCATTTTGCCGGTGGGTTCGGCAACCTGTTTGCCTGTCCTGCACATGACTTTTTATGTCGTGCGCTCTAATACAATGTAGAGAATGGAGAGAACTCCAAGCTTGAGCAATCCTATGGTAAACTTGTATTGTAAACTTGTATTGTACCTCACCGGACGGTGTAAACTGGATGTACGATAACGATGAATGCGATAGAAACTACAAGTCATTTCACATGTGGTGTTCATTTCATGATAACATAAGAAACCAATTATTTACCAAACTATTAAAAAACATGTTTACTTTCCAACTATTCCCTATCATCAGAAAAAATTCTACTATGAAGGTAAATGAACCCGCATATCATAGAAGAAGTGGGCGTCAAATGCGTGTTCCCATGTTGTATGCATTTTTGATCAGTCCTTGGGTATGTATTTGCAATACATTACATCGAAAATATTTGAAGGTCTGCCGTAAAATACAATACAATGCAATACGAAACGTGACCAGAATGTAGTATCAATAGACAAATACATTGCCTAAATGTATGCCCTTAAACATTTCCGAATTCATCAACTTCACGTAAAGAATTGAACGCTGTTGGAAGTTGGCAACAGACTCTTTTTCTCATCCGGATTCTCAATTACACAAGACAGCGGGAGCAAGCGTGATAACGGTAATTGAAATACAAACGGCAATGAAAACCATGACTGTCAGAGGAATGATGAAAGTTCAAAGACAATGACACATCAATTTAGTATCTTCCTTGTATTATATCTAGGTTTTTTTCATCATGGCTAAGAGACCAGAAATTGTAGTGTAACGTTGGTTGACCTTTCTCGGGGCAAACTGTATCCGTTGTTTAAAAAAAGAGTATTTAGGGCTATGAATTCGAGTGACAATAGCTTCAAATTGCAATATTTTCAAAACGGATATAGATTACCCCGCGGATAAAAGTGAACTAGCGTTATTACACCAAGCTGATAACAGTAATTGAAATACTAACGGCAATTAAAACCATGACTGTCACAGGAATGGTGAAGGTTTAAAGACAATGACACATCACATTAGTATCTTCCATTTTTGGTAACTAGTCATTTTTTTCAGGACCTCAAATCACCTTTATTCTCGACGTAATCTGTATCCGTTGTATTAACAAGAGTATTTGGAATATGACGTCGGCTGACATGGGTTTCAAATTACAATATTTTCAAACCGGATATAGATTACCCCGCGGATAAAGGTGAACTAGCGTTATTGCACGAATCTGTACAGCTGTCTGACCTGGAATATCCTCTCGGCCAGCATCTGCAGCTGTGGCTCTGTCTTCTCCAACTCATCCAGTCCGCATTCCGGGTAGCGAATCTCGTACATCAACTAACAAACCAAACAACATGGAGTATAACCCAAAAAGCAGTTACTCAAGCAACTGGATATGATTTTGGAAACGGTCAGACGTTTCAACTGGAATCCACCAGTTTTCGTCAGTGACACTGAAGTGATCTGTAAGGTCTTTCATACTCTAACTAAGAATGAAGATAATTTCAGATGTCCAATAGGAAACGTTGTAAGACAAATTCAGACTGAATACAATTTTGGAGACATAGTTAGAATATAAAAGTTGTTAGAGTATGAAATATTTCTTCCAGATCACTAAAGTATCACTGACGAAAACTGGTGGATTCCAGTTGAAACTTATGATCGTTTCCAAAATCATATCCAGTTGCTTGAGTAACTGCTTTTGGCTTATCTTATTACCTGGATGTGTAACCTACGTTGACGTATGGAGTATAACCGTTACCACAGGGAAGGCATGGGTTTGTAAGGTCGCCTACAATGTAGTACATAAAAATTTGGAATATCAAATTTCAGCAAGCTATATGTTTTGTCTTGAAAGGGTTAGACATCGTTTTGTTCTATTTAGATAAAAGCCATGTCTTTCTTCATTATGATACACCTTTTGGCAACCATGGCAAATTAACGTGAAGCAAGTATTTTGGTGTTTCTCCTTGCCATTTTTGTTGTGCTGGTTTCTGTTCATACATGTACATATGTTCCGAGATGTATTGGTAACAATTTTGTTCATCCTGCGATAAACATTCTGTATGAAGCATTTTCAATGAAAACTAATTGCGAACAGTTTTCATACTGCTGAGGGGACAAAATACAATGCACATAATGTAGTTTGACTAAGCACGCCGATATCTCTTCTGTGGCCCATGCCTGACAAATGTCCTTTCACGTTAAGGACTACACTAATATCCCCCTAAAATTATGACAAATGTTATTCACGGATTTATTTTGAAACGTCTTGATTACGTGTAGAAAACCCAGACATCCTATGAGAATGTAATCTGACACCTCCAGGCGTGCTAGAGACACGTGTTAATCACGTGAACACAGCATGCACTTTCTTGGCGTGGCAGGCAGTGAAATGCCACCAGGGTTGTACAATAAAATGTGACATTAGTCACTTAGATTGCTCAGCAGTAGACTGCATAACAACGAGATCGCCCTGGGCTTCTAATAACCTTCGCGCGCTACAAAGAGATTTCTCAGATGGGCGTCATTGTAAAGGAACAACAGCTGTGTAAGTAGCACCAAGGAAAGGGCTGTAGTCACCAGTTCGTTTTCCACGGAAATGGGGCTTTATTTCATCATATATATACAAATATTTCATGAAATGTGAGCACAACATTGAAACTATCCTGATGATACCGGAGGCACAATTGCACTTTAAAGCGACAGATCCAACCTACTGCCTTATCATACATGGATAAACCATTACTTTTTTTATTTTATTTTAAGATTAGGCCAAACTTTAAATGTTTTTCACGTAATCGACCACATTTTAGTTACCGAAAATGGATCTAAGGAACCATTTTCTGTCCTGGTAGCGAGCCAACAGTACCTTTTCACTCCTAGTATCTTTCATCAGCAGAGCAGCTGCCCTTAGGCGTCTTTATATTGATTGATAGTGCACCGGAGATTCCCTGATTTGTGCGACGCCAACAACTTCAGACATGAATAGCCCTTAGCAACAATCTGCTGATTCAAAAACTCCCTGAGGAAAATTAGACTGTGAACCCTACCTTCAAGACATCGAGGAGTTCGCTGGTGCTAATGGACCCACTGCCGTCTCGGTCGTACATGTAGAAGGCCCATTTCAACCGTTCGGTGATGCTGCCGCGCATGAGGACGTTCATACCGCACATGAACTCCCTGAAGTCTATCGTCCCGCTCCCGTCTCTGTCAAACGTGCGAAAGATCTGTGTGGCCAGCTCGGCTTTCCTTGTAGAATCTCCCGACTGGAAAGACCCGACGTAGAAGGATACGAAGTGCTCTTCTGTCAGCTGGCCGCTCGGACAGTCCTTCAGGAACAGCTTGTGCCACTTTTTGATCTCGGTCTTGCTGAAGTTGGTGATGCGCTCGAGCTGCGACACATTCCGACGAAACAGTCGCCTGGTTTTCCTTTCCTTCCCGCCGGAACGTAGAACGCTAACTGCCTTCCCCATGACGACTTCTACTAGCAGAACCGTTTGATCTCAAAGCAGGAATGTCTTCACATCGCCTTCCCAACATCCACACTGATAAGACTTCGTTAGGAACATCGCTAGTAATATACCATCTATCACAACTCGTTTGCAAGCCAACCATTCATCTCTATTTCGTGCACCGCACAACCAACAGTGCCTCCTCTATTACGCTTAGTTCCCCTACATCCATTGCCGCGAGCAGTTAGCGCACTTCCCTCAAGAGGTAGTCCACAAATTGAGGTATCCGATGCATACACAAGTCCCGGATAGCCACTGCAAGCACAAATTGCTCCGTAGTCATGGAAACGACCTGAAAAGTCTTTGAGCGGCCGATTTTCTGCACTGCACTTAGGCTTGAATCTCTCCCTCTCATGCTCAATACGACACTACTAGTCAAAAGCCCTTTTTCGCTCTTCTTACGACCGGCGAGGCAAATGGTATGCGTCAGTAGTGGTTACCCATGAGTAATTTCCTACAGCTCTAATGTAGGGAGGTTGTACTGAAGAACAGACAATGTGCTCGCTCGTAGATTCACAGGAAACGTCATCGCTCATGGATTTCAAAAGATGTGTCTGTTAGAAATGCCATAGCCATAAATATACACAGCACTGTGAAAGTGTGCTGCCTATTGTAAGTTTTTTTAAAGTATTTGTCTTTGAGAAACTATGAAATTTTGAGACGTTATTGCTGATATAATTGTTGTTGTTGCTGTTGTTATTTTACTATGGTGTTGATATATAGATATGGATATTTGATTTATTCTTGACGCAAAAAAAAAGCATTGATATTTACTTTCGCCAAGAAAATAATGTTTTCTGGTCTGTGAGTGCGTTTGTCTGTTCATGTGCTTGTGTGGAAACTGCATAACTGGGAAAGCCATGGAAGACCCTTCATGATATTTGTAATTGGTATGTGGATAGGTGTCAACAAAACAAAAGAAAAGTTCGATTATTGTCGTCCTATCGGTTTTCCATGGTACTGCAACAGAAAGTCCGTTTTTATACTTTATTAAGTATACCAAGGCTAATTATGAAATAGAAGTTTGGCATTACAAGGTAATATAAATGACGGGTTCATTTTAAGTTTGATTCAATGTTTCAATGAGATTGCATTATAGACTATGCTTGTTAAAGAAGGAAATGATGAAAAATTATGAAAATGTAGTAAATATGATTATGAAGTGTAGTTAACCAATTTATTTTCAGTTATTTGCATGCGACTATGTATGTCATAGTATAGTGTTTTACGGCGTGGTGTTGCGTGGTATAGTACGGCTTGTTATGGTAAAGTATGGTGTGGTATGATATGGTGCGATATGGTGTACTGTGGTGTGGTGTGGTGTAAATGTGTAAGATAGTATGGTGCGGTGATATGGTATGGGATAGCATGGTTCAGTATGGCATTAGCCTTTCTATAAAATCGCGCTCCTAGCGGGAGAGGTCATTGACTGCATCCAGCGAGAGATTGTGTAAACACAGGCTAAGTATGGCATGTGGTATTTGAACACTGAATTCCGTTTTTTGATAGATAAATCACAATTTTGATATTGTTTCATGAACCCCTTTATTTGCATTGATAAATGGTTGTATATGCCGACGACAACTGAGCGGCCTGGTGTCCGTAGGCATGTGAGTGCGCGCACGGCTGGCTGTTCAAGGTTTCTT
>NC_049992.1:10826892-10827930 GCF_000003815.2 Branchiostoma floridae | reverse complement strand
CCCTATGCATGTTTCGCCATATGTAGGTATATATTTAATAAAAAATTACAATTTCAAAATGAAAACACTCTATCGGCTTACAATACGCATGGCATGTTAATCTAACAGAAAGTGGAATCTTTTACACCTTGCCTTTTTTTACACAGTATTGCCCTGCGCATGCTTTACATCTTGATGACGGGCAAAACTTTCTGTTCCATGGATCCACTCTATTTAGTAAGTGCTGTAGATAGTTACAGTGTTATCTTCTTCATCAGTGACTACCAGCTGCCCTTCTTGTCCTACAGCAATACGATCTACAATACTTAGTCCAGTAGCCACTTTACGAACAAATTTTCCTCCACTTGTAAACATGGACACCCAACCCTTCTCATTCCAGTTCCCTTGATCTGCCACCAAGATATGACCAGAATTGTCAGTACAGATATCTTGGGGATACGTTATCCCACTGCTACCCTCTCCCCCAAAAGTGAACAGAAGATGCCCTGTCTGGTTAAACACGTGAACAATGTTATTTTCTAGCGTAAAGATATTTCCATCCCCATTTACGGCGAGTAATGGTAAACACGAAATCTCTAAATAAAGCTTCCTCACAAACATGCCGCTTGAATGAAATATGTAAATCTCACAGCTTGCGACATCTGTGTTCTTTTTAGTGACAAGAATGTTGTTTCTTTGTACATCCACGGCAATTGCACTAAACGCAATGTTGTTTGAAACCTTAAACTTAGTCAACGCTCGGCCATCCCTGTTGTATTGTACAGCATAGGAACCAACATATACTAACTTGCCCACTACCCACAGGTTATCATTGCCGTCAATAGAGATATCCTCTGGAACCATGATGTTCCTGCCAGGTTTCCCGGGAACAATTGTCAAGAAATAACGAATGTAAACGCCCTTCATGTTGAATACTTGGACTCGGCGGTGATCATGATCAGCTACGAGTATCTCGTTCCTAGACGATATAGCAATTCCGCTTATGTAAGCAAACTTCCCTGTTACTGGTCCTCGCCCACCGAATGTGATGACGCGACG
>NC_049992.1:10807789-10826298 GCF_000003815.2 Branchiostoma floridae | reverse complement strand
ACTGGCCCCGTACAAAGCCTGCACTAGCTACCGTAGACCGTGCCACTAGGAGAATGGATTCCAGGTTAGTATATGAACAACTGGGTCCGTAAACGTTGTTATTTATTAATTTTGGTCAGCAAGTTTAAGGTGACAAAAATATCGTTTGTTTGAAATATCTGGTATTTTTATCTTCACCTTCCTTGCTGATAGGAGTGTGTAAAATCTCACTCAGAGCTGTGGTAGGTTTAACCGTTGTATGGGTCGTGTAACTGCCAGTCCATGAGAAAACCTGCCGAAGAAAAATGTAGATTAATAACTTTTTCCTTTGGACAGGCCAGTGGAACCAGAAGCGCTCTAAATAACCATTTTAAAAATACAGTGACGATTTAACACTTACGAACTGACTGTTTTGAATACTATAATTTGTTGGTAAATACTGTTTACTAAATATGTAGTTTTGAATACAGCAGTCCAATAGATTTCAATTAGTGTCATTAAAACTAATTAAGTTAGGCCTTTTACACAACATTGGTGTCGTTTTTTCATCTTTTGGAAAATTGCGCAAACATAGCAAATATACTTACAGTATTGGTAGGTGCCGACACAACAGTGTTCACTGTGGTTGGAGAGGCATTGCCTGTCCGGATTTGAACTGTGTTCGCGATTGTTGTCTGTAACAGAAAATGTTAATCCTGTTAGGTTTACCCGACGACGTAATATAAGATACTTTATTTCTATGTAACGTCCTTGTTATAACGTCCTTGGTTTACCAAAGGGAACTGATGAGATTTTTAAAATGAATTCTAAAAAGAATAATCCAGAAAAATTAAAGAAACATTGTAACTAATTAATCAGTTTGCAACGCAAGTGGATTTGGTTTCTACGGTGGATTTTCTTTATATAACCACCTAAAGCAAACTCGTGACCTGATTCATTCCTGCTTGTTTGATTGGTCTGAAATGCCCATTCTCCGTTCATGCTAATTTCTCGAACGGATTGCAATGATATTATTGTATAACGGCCATTTGTAGAATATTGCCTTGTATGAGGCACGTCAGGGCAGGCCGGAAAGCCATGCAGTCTAGGGGTGGGTACCGGTATCGGTAGAAAAATGTTTTTTCTTATTGGATCGGTCCTGAAACCCTGACTTTGGTAAAAAAATCGGTAGACCGGATGTTGGACCTATTGGAAAATGAACAGATTATATGATCTTCCATTCGCACGTTTTGGGGCTTGCCGGTCGAAGAAAATAACAAGGGCGAAGTAGAGTAGTCATTTTTACCAAGTTTTACAGTTAATCCTACAGAGGCAGTTAGACTTGTAGGATTTCAAAACGCCAGTGGGAGTCGAATACTCCACAGAACAGATTTCTTTATAGCGGAATGGACCATTGTTTTGAGTATCGTCCATTCAAAAGTTTTCCCCTACTGAATCAGGTTCAGGTTCGGACCTGGACCTGATACTCTGGAGCTGAACCGGACCTGAACCTGAATTTCCTGTACCGGTCTCAGGCCCCTGATGTACTCATTTACCTTGATATTTATGATAGGCGTTGTAGAGTACGGATGGTTCAACGAAAGGGATTTCAGCGGCCCAGCGAGGAAGAGTCCAGACAGGACCATGGTTACTGCAGCTGATGCAGTGATGACTCCACAGACCAGCTGTGCGCATGTGCGAGAAGGACGCATGCGCATAGGGCCACGAGGACCAGGTTTCCCGTGTGCAGCAACTAAGAGAATTTAGTCTCATGTAAAACATTATATAATTACAGAAAAGGAATAGGTATATGTTGTTTTCTCAATGAATGTAATAGTCAAATCCATTGATTTATGAATATAATATTATTATAAGACGTCTCTCAAAATGCTACTCTCAAAAAGCCGAAGTGTCATGTGCTAGCTTAAGATAAAGTTACACACCTATTAGGGGAATGTTCTATTTTCAGTCAATCATTGTTTTACACTGTATACTTAAACGCCGAAAATCAGTATGCAAAATCACATGTTGTATTGGTTACCTTGCCCATGAATGCAGGCACCTGGTTATGGGATTAGGCAAATGCGATTTTGTTTATAAACAAACATCTATGAACACACCCAACAACACCTTCAGTCAGAATAACATTCCAAAAATCGGTTTAGTGGAGTAAACGTTAAAAAACAACTGTTAAGTTGATTATGGCTCACCTGATGGAGGATTGGTGCTCTCAGTTGGTTCGTTCAAATCCAAGTTCTCATGATCGTTATCAACAAGATCGTTATTTTCATAGACATATTCAGCCACATCATCATCATTTTCATATACGTTTTCAGCTACATCATCATCATTTTCATATACGTTTTCAGCTAAATCATTATCATTTTCATATTCATCTTCGGTTATATCATCATTATCATTTTCATATACATCTTCAGCCACATCATCATCATTTTCATACTCATTTTCAGCTACATCATCATCATTTTCATATTCATCTTCAGCTACATCATCATCATTTTCATATCCATCTTTAGCTATATCATCATCATCATCATTTTTATATACAACTTTAACCACATCATCCTCATTTTCATATGCTTCTTCAGCTATATCATCATTTTCATATCCATCTTTAGCTATGTCATCATCATCATTTTTATATTCAACCACTTCACCATCATTATCATATACATCTTTATGATCAGCCACATCATCATCATTTTTATGTACATTTTCAGCTATATCATCATCATTTTCATGTACATCTTCAGACACATCATAATCATTTTCATATACATCTTCAGACACATCATAATCATTTTCGTATACATTTTCAGCCACGGCAGTATCTGTTCCAGTTGCGTGATGAACGGAGACGTCCCAACGCTTTGTCTGTGTGGACCGTGGGTCTGCAGTATGACCAGTCGCTACGTCTCCTGGTGTTGTCTGAATGGTGGTGGGGACGTCACTATGCTGCATCATTGTTGTCTCTATGCCCTTGTATAAATCTGATACTTTCGAGTATCAGATGTCTGGGCCTTATACTGACCGTACACCCCCCTCCCCAAAACGTCCTGCCTTTAGGTGCTTCCAGAAATTTTAAGCCAAATGAATCACTCCTTTTTGGCTAGCGTAAGCAAAACTTGACTACTGACCGTACACCCCCCTCCCCAAAAAGTCCTGCCTTTAGGTGCTTCCAGAAATTTTAAGCCAAATGAAACACTCCTTTTTGGCTAGCGTAAGCAAAACTTAAGCTTTACCAAAATGCAAAACAAAAAATCCTGGTGATATCTCTATGGGCGCTCCAGCGATATCAACCTAACACTATTCGATATGAATATAAGAAACTGAATTCCTGCCTTTCCTGGTTTTTCGTCTGGCCCAGATTGCTGATAAAATTCTTCCTACATCTTTCCTAGTGGGTACTTTCTATAGACTCGGGCACTGGTCATGGCCGTAGACACCAAAAGCTGTTCACAGTGTATGAATGAGCGGCGGGCTGGGGAATCGTACGATCAGCAAGACGAAAGACGAGGTAGGGATAAAATGGTGGCACATGTTGATTTCGCTGCTGTTAAGACTACACAATACCAGAGGTTAATCTCAATTGTCTAGACCTATCACAAGAAAATAGGTCAACCTTTTGAATAGATATGAGTGGAATAGGATATTACCTATTTTGGCTAGAAAAAGTGTGTTTTGTCTCAATTTGTAGGTCAACCGCATATAACTTGAGTAGCTGATATTTGTGTCTGTGTGTGTGCGTGTGTGTGTGTGTGTGTGTGTATGTGTGTGTGTGTATGTATGTGTGTGTGTGTATGTGCGGTTGCGAACACGATAACTCCAGATGTTGTGGATCGTTTTGCATGTATTTGGTAGTTATGTAGGGGTTGGGAAAGCAAAGGTCAATTTCGATAATGGGAACATGGTACTGCAGCGGAGTGCCAATTGGGGTTGAAATTATTCTCAAGTGCCAGGTTCACGATTTTTGAGTAGTGAATACGTCTCTGGGCAGCGAGAAAGTCGTGCATGTTTGGGCCCCCAGGTGGCTTGTTTTGAACTGCAGTGGGCCTTTTTGTTCGGAGGATAACTCGTGCGGGGATTGGTGGATGTTTATAATTTTGGGACACGGGTACCTTATATGGTGATTAACATAATGTTATCTTTATTTGCGCAAAGGAGCGGGTCATTTACATAGATAAAGAGTAGAATGGGTAATCTTCTATCTAAGCTATGCATTGACCTCTATTCAGGGACACTGTCTCTCCCTTGCTCCATAAGTATAGGTCAGATCAACAAATACAGCTGTTTGGTGTTTATTTTTCCAACAAGTCAAGAAGCGGTCATGGTTATTTAGTACAATGACAGAAGCACAAAAAATCATTACGAACAATGTCCATTATTCTATTTTAATCACTTTGACGCTGGAAGTTAGTTGGGACGGATAAAGGGGCATTTTAAACCGTTATATACGCGCTTTAATTTCGTGCAGCCGTTTACTTCCTGTAGGTACGCTGGTACAGCAATAGGCTGAAATTGCTCGCATTTTCATTTGTGGGTACGGTACTTGGGGAATATATAAATATGCCGTTTCTTCGACAGTACACAGAATACTGAATGTTTTCTGATGCGCGCGGGGGATAGGTGGGAGTATGTGGTATAAGTTTGGCCCACCCAGTAACTCATTACTTCAATGAAGATTGAAGTATTGCTTTACCATACTGTTTTTACTCTGGAGGTTATGTTGGGGTATATGGGTGTCTGGTGATGTTGCAGGTCACTTTTGGCCCTCCGTTGGATGACGTTGGTACTGCAGCAGCACGTTTTGTATTATATCTTTGCACCTGGACTTGCTGTGGTGCTGATATTCATGTGGTGGGATGTGCAGTGGATGCTTATTTGGTGTAAATTTCGGCCTTCTAGATGTTTGCTGTGGATCTGTAGCGTGGTTTGTTTTGTGGATGTTGTGTGTTCTCCCTAATTATAAACTACATGTTGGGATCTCCCTAGTCAAATGTTGGGATGTGGGGGAATAAAGACTTAGTCACGTTTGGGACCACATTTTTAAGAAGTAGATGAAATGGTTGCATTGACTGTCAACGTTTATTCATTTATCTAACAACGGCTACATTTGCATATATTACACTCCTTTACGGTGGTGTCACTTAAGCATCATGATGACTTCGCTCTTCGCACTACATTATTAATAATAAAACATATATTGCAGTCACACATGAAGATATTTGAGTGGCCTTTTGACCGATTTCTAAAGATTTCTAGCAGTAATCCATTTCAAGTCACCAAGAGGGTTTTAAAACATATTTGCAATAGCGTTGAACTATCTTCAATACATCAACAATCACATAAACAAAGCACAGATTATTGGAGGCCCCATCACTCTCGATGTTTTACTGTTTTGACTCAAAACTAGCTGGCTCGACACAAACGCGTTCTATGAGGACGCCTAGCTGAATCTATGGAAAGTACATACTATGTACTATGTACCCCGCAGGGCACAGAATTATCACACAGTTTTAGAAGTTGCGAGTAACAGTTATGTTCTACATGATAACAGCTTGTGACAATCGACGATCATCTGTTGTCAAAGGCTGAATCGTAGACGCTCACATGCCGTTTCAAAGAAGATTTAATATAAAACCCAAATGACGACTTACAGAGCATGTTCAGAATAAAACATGAAATGTTTAATACATTTATACTAGCATGAATATCACTAGGATTTGAGAATGTATCAACGGCTAGCTAAATATCACACGAAATACATTGCCTTGAGACTTTTGTCAAAGTATATATCATGTGCTATTCTGACAATGTCCACTGAAGACCAGACAAATTATAGCTGCAAAGGTTTTTTAGAACTTATATGTGAAAGACTTGCACTGCATACATAATTACGGTATACTGATTTGATTATATACATGACGAGGGTATAACAAAACTTGCGCAAAAAAAGTTAATATTCATTTTAAGAGGTCGGGAAGGTCAAACAAATGACGGAACACACAGAACATTGTCTACCAATAATTCAAATTTCTTATTCTTGCATATCTTTTTCTTTATGTTGGAAGACTTTGCCCAGGGCTCCAAATTGATTTTTCTATGACATGAATATTCGTTGTCCGATATTTCCTTGCAATTTACGGCAGATATTTGTTTATTCTGCAGGTTTTTTTTTTTTTTTGGAAACGAAAGAAAATTGATGTCATCCATATAATCAAGCTAGTTTTGTCTTTCCGTTATATATACTAATAACAAATACTTCAATACGTACAAAATATTCAATCCCACAGCATTCCGAAGCCATCACTTTTGATATCATTCCGTGGATATTTCCAAAAATTGTATTTCATGTATCAACGAACACGGCACGTACTATCCGCAATGTGATACTTGTAGACGTACCGTATTTATTCATTGCAGGTTTTGTAGACGTAATATATCCATTGCAAAGACGCATACGCATTTGTTGCAAGTTTTTGCAACCTAAAGCGTTTCAGACTCTTTGTACATTCTTGACTATGATATAGCGAACAGGAGCCACAGATCTCCGAAACAAAACAATATCATCATGTAAAACTAATGTTGAGAAGAAGTTAAAATCGAACTTCTGAGATCCCCCAGCGATCGCGTTGTTTGAAAGATGACGTCGTTCCAAGCGAAGTGGGAGTCGTGACTCCGCGGATGGCACACACAAGACCTTGATTAGTTTACTGATGTCTGAACCTCCATGGAACATGTAGTTGGGACTGCAGGGCCTGGCGCCGGGGTGGCGGCGGTGGATGTGCATCATTGCTCCCGTGCGTCACCGAATGGCGGGAGGATCTGTACAACAGGGAATACAACAAGGAGTTTATACGCGGGTACAAAAATACATTTCAGTAGGAGCTACAAACACCGCGGAAATGGGATTGGGCGCGTAGGAAGAAAGCCCGAGGATTTGGGGGAGATAAACGCGTGTACCGTGCTGCAAAATTAGCTAGAGGCTTTTAAGGACACCCGCAGAGATACAGAAAAAATTGGTTTTAGACTGTTTTTCTGTTTGCTCCATTTTAGCCTGGTGATACACGTCCTCTATTGCGTCATATGAATATTTCAAGTCAACATTAAATAAATCATTTCTTTTCAGATATTTCATATAATAGAAAAGTGTAGAATACCTGCAATAAGTATTGTAGATTTAAGTCAAGTTTATTGCACAACGATTGCAACAGGTACAATGTATGGCAACTTTTTTGGCAAGTAACATGCATTATGAAGAACTACAAGCTATCTATATAAATAAGCATTTATATGTAAAAAAAAGCATAACTTTTTTTCCGCACAAGTGATACATTTGATCTATTGGCAGAAGACACCAATATGAATAGTATTTTCTCAATTTATTTTTTAAGACCACAAATCTTCGGTTTTACAAGAGAATATATTTGTTTTTCTGCCAAAAAAAATCAATATGTAAAGAAGAATCTCCATATTATGGCACGTAGGTCCCTCATTTGCAGTTCTTAAATAAATCGATAGGGGTCAGGACAAGGATTAACCCCACACAACGACCTCAGTGAGATAACCTTCCACAGTGTCCACAGTCTTCGACCTGTCCTCGCTTATTTAGCTAGTTATTCACTTCACTTCACTTTAATTAGTCCTCGGGCATGGACTTGCGATAAACATACCTGGCGTTCCTCAAATGTTACGTAATGAGTACAATCTTGTTGTTTTTTTCTGCACAGAGATATGGAACATAAAAGTACTACGGACAAGCTATAGCGCGAGCGTCAGGAATCTTTACTACTTTGGTCCAAGGTAGGGGTGGGTACCGGTACAGAAAATTCAGGTCCAGCTGGTCCGGTTCAGGTCCAGAGGATTAGGTTCAGGTCCGTACCTGAACCTGCCCTGATTCAGTATGTGAAAACTTTGTGAATGGACGATACCCAAAACAATGTCCATTTCGCTACAAAGAAATCTGTTTTGTGGAGTATTCTACTCCCACTGGCGTTTTAAAATCCTACAAGACTAACTGCCTCTTTACGATTGACAGTAAAACTTGGTATAAATGACTGTAGACTCTACTCTACTTCGCTCTTGTTATTTTCTTTCATGGGTAAGCCCAAAAACGTGTGAATGCCTGATCATATACTAGTAATCTGTTCATTTTCCAATAGGTCCAACATCCGGTCCACCGATTTTTTTCCGGGCCGATTCAATAAGAAAAACCGGTTTTGTACCGGTACACTGTATCGGTAACCAGCCCTAGTCCAAGGCAATAGTGCTTTAGACTGTGGAGCATCAATACCCTTTCGCGCGAAACATCAAAGGTAGTTTAAGCAACTGCGGTAGAAGATTCATGGGTGGATTTTCTCACAGTAGTCCTAGCTAAACCTCAAGGCCGTGGGTTGCATAGAATACTAATAATATGCCGAAGAATGTATGCTGTGTTGATAAATTTTTCTATCAGCTTTCTCAAATTGAAACTATGTGTCTTCGCGCTCTCTGAGAATCGTATGTATTACGAGCATGACCTTACATGAACTATTATAACTGTCCTCCCGTGTAAGCAGTAAACGTTACCATGTCGTATATCATAAAGTTATACTGCGTTCTACTTAATTAGGCCACAGCAAGTAAATTTTATGGATGGCATCCACGCGCTTATTAATTTTCGCCTGATTTCAGAAAAACATCAAGAATGTGTTTTTTTTTCAGGGATGGTAAGGTAGACCAAAAATGGGTAAATAGGTTGTGCTGTAACCTAATAATTGTATGTAGAATTGACACTAGAGAGGTGCCTGTGCTTGCAGAAGTGAAACTTGTAGGATAGTTGTAAGATAGGCACCAATATGAAAACCATAAGTGTAGTTGCCAACATGCATCGTTATAGTAATACCGGTCTACCACACTAGTGCACTTCTTGAGGTGATACAGGAATGAATGCCTTCTTGGTTGCGATGCCATATTTTTGTCACTTAAATTCTTGTTACAACATTTATGTTTATCTAAAAAAATGCCATCTTGTTTTTTTTACCCATCTTGTTTTTTTTCTCACCCTATCTCGTTATTTTTGCAGTCTGCAGAGGATGTCATCCATAAAATTTACTTGCTGTGGCCTTAGCCCTATGGTTGTGCAGGTATTGTAACACAGCAGTTTGCGTCGCATATACAGTACTAGTCTGGTATAGCCACAGAATTTGACTAAGGCGCATATTGCTCGATGTTTAAACTTTTCTCCAATTATCACCCCTCATATTTCATGTCGAAATATACGCCCATCTTTAGATTTTTTCTTCGAATAAAAGATATAATGTACACGAGGAGGATTATCTTTCAATTTATTCATGATATTCTTTATATGTATACATCCACCAACATGCACCAGTCACACAAACAGTATTGTGGGACTTGATTTTCCATTTTGCTAATCATATTGTTATGGTTATGTTATCATTAGTGGCTACCAAATACTAGTCGGACGTCTTAAAATTCATTTTTAAAAACAATTAGCCTATTCCTACACAACGTAGCAAAAAGTGTAAAAGCAACCATTAGACACAATCAATGCGTACAACCAGTGACGCATGTTGGTCGGCAGAAGACACTCTGACGCCGTTCTTAATCCCAGCTAAGTGAGAATCCGCTCTCTGATGTCGTATCTGCCTCTTCCCATCATCACCTTGGTCTCACTCTCTTTCTATGACGCAGATTTAAAAGTTATCCCTCCTTTCATGCGCATTTTATGCTTTTGTGTGTGCATTCTATTCATAATTGCAGATATTATCAATAGTGCCGGTGAAGAAAGATAAAACGCTTTAGCCTTAAGTAACACCATTTACAGCATAACGCCGAGTCATCAGTATCAATAGTTCAAGAAATACGCCCACGAAAGCGCCAATCTTTGCAAAGAAAATGCTGCTGTTCAACGGTCTTCTAAAGGTCGTAGAAAGCAGTAGGTTATTGTCTGCCATCTCATATCATGTGATGTGGTTTCCAAACGGTTTGTATCGGTTTTGTTGCAATTCCAATGAAGTCAAGGTCAACTTTTTACGAATAATGCGTTAGTAGATCGGATTCGTTTTGACTTCTATAACGTTACCCTCCAGTTGCCCCAGTAGTAATAGAGGAGGTTTAGTCAGTAGCATTTACAATAACACTCTATCTAAATCCTACGTTGACTGTGTGTGGGTTCTTGGCCCACCGACCGTTGCAAGGTTAAGGGCAACAAGGTCCACCCCATATCTTTCTCCCCACGCATATGTGGGATGTTTGAATTACGCTGTTTTTGTTTGTATCCCGGGTATTCTACGAGTTTTGGCTTGCTAGATCTACTTTTTGTGTGGATGTCATGCGACATTTTTGGAAGGACAGGGCGGGCTATAGTATAGCTTTATTTGTGTCTGACAAGTTTCCATGAGTCGAGCCGCTGGGAGCAATTAAAATTTTATTCAAACTAGTAGAACAGTATCAACAAACACCGACTATCCATGGAAAAATCTCACCCATGGAAAAACTGCATTGGCCCGAACAATATATTATCGGACATTTGTTTGCCCGAAAGGCACTTCCTCCTGAAATCCCTAGTAATGGTGCAAATGGACTTGTCTAAGCCTGCAACCCCTCAAACACCAATCATTTTACCCGACAATCATCCCTGAAATAATATCAATTCCATGATAACGTTATGTACTCTGGGTATGGATTTTGTATGTGACTCCAATGTGTATTTCAATCATAATCGTGGACGCAAATTATTGATGGAGACACCGTTGTGCATCCCGCACTTCTCTGTGGACTAAACATGGTCGCCTGAAATAAAGTGACAAACATTAACGTTACATATATTACATTTATGTATGTACATGTATGTATGTACATGTATGTACACATGTAGTGATTTGAATCTTAGGAAACATGAATTTTTGAATAATATAACTAACCATGGCAATCTAAAAGTCACAAGTCATGCATCATTCCTGGTTATGTTCAACTTCTCGTGCCATGATACATGTGTGCAGCCTCAGGTGAGGCATTCTGTACTGGAAGCGCATTTAGCTTTTGTGATCTACCGATATCTCCCACGCCACGAGCATCGAAATCACAAACTACAAGGAAGTAAATGGCTACGCTATCTTCGTTTTGCCTGAGGAAACTTGACATTACGATCATTCACTGAACCATAAATGTCGTTTGCAGCATGCCCCAGGTACATGCTAAAACGTCATCACTCCGCTAGAATTTCCCCAAAGCATAACAAAAAACTGGAGAATGATTAGATAACAACTAAACGATAGCAACCGGTCTGTAACTGAACCTTACAGGCGCTGGTGTGAAGACAAAATATTTGAGGCCGGGACTTGTTTTGACTTTTGGCCCATTTCCCCCTGGCGGTTGTTAGCGGGACGGCACCTTTCTGCATGACGTCATGCTGTCACATGACCTCCGCCACTGGAGAGGAGAGAGGAGAGCGGCGGCGAGGGAAGGGCAGAGATATTTTTCCTCCGTACAAAACCATCGGGCCCTGGCGCTGTTGTCACCCCTACACCGCTCCGTAAACATAACCACGACATGGACAATCTAGGTAAGGACTCCTCTGTCACAAAATGACCGGCTAAACGGCACAGTAGCGCCTTACGTAAGCGGAGGATATTCAGTGTTGTATCTTTGACAGCTGACATCTTTAGGTCGATGGTTGTGTATATGAGAGAGGGTGATATGATCGCTTCATGGCTGATCTACGTGGAGATTTTGCTCAGTGTAGGAAGAATTCATCTATTTGTTATGTCAGGGTCATAGTATGAGTGTAATACGTAAGGCAAATGTTATTTAGAAGATGCCAGATGCCGACTTCCGCTATGTGAGCTCTTTCCATCCACCTCCTCCCAAAATGTCGTCTGCACGGAGGACAGACCATCGCTATGTCGGAGGCAGGGAAGGCGCACGCACTTCACCATGCTGCGCTGGATCTCTCCCATTTCTGGTTAGTAAGAGGGGTCAGGCGGCCTGTCACGGGGTGCAGACGATGTTGGTGTGACAGCTTGCGAAGTTTTCCTCAGACAGCTGCAGCAGCTATATTTGGTGGCCTGCCGGTATTCCAGGCATGTGAGAGTCCCAGCTCCGTCCAGACGCCTGCACACATCACTATGATGTCAGCCATACATACATACATTACAAACCCCACCTATAAAACCCTCCCTCTTACGCCATTACCAGATTGTTAATTACATCAACCCAGGAGAAGGGTGGATATCGTTTTCCGTTCTTCCTCGCTCGATGACGGCATTGTGATTCTTTATCTCCCTGAGGTAAGCTAGGGACCTCACGCACCATACATGTATGTGTTATCAATAATTCAAGGCGTAGTGCCCACTCCAAAAATCTAGGCGTCAGACGCGTAGGGTAAAAACGAACATGAGAGTGTCTGCCACTTTGGGTCGAATCGCCATGGATACAATGTCATGCAGCCAATCAAAATGACTGGAAATGCCACAGAGATGTACTATTCTCATTCCTTCATCTTTTAATGACATAATTTAACAGATTAGTTTTAAAGAGTAAGACACGTAATTACATATCTCTATAATACAAGTACTTGATTAACTTTTCAGATTTATTTAGTAGTAACATTACATTGTATTTTAATAGTTGAGCCCTTAATGTTTGTTTTGGTCCTTTGCAAGCCTTTAGAAATATTTGAATAGTAATGGCTCCCCAGGGAACACATGTCAACAAATCCATAACCTGTACATGGCCTTGCCTATTATTTTAAGATTGGCTGAATTAGTGGTGTTTGCTTAGGAATTTTGATGTGAAGTGCTACTGTACTCCAGCTTGATTTGCTTGAGTGTTTTTTTTTATTATGCAATATTACTTATTGATTATCATCAATGTTATTGATTCACAAGTACTATTTCGTGATGACAATATTCAATAGGACACTGGAAAAAGATCTTTGTGTATGCTTCACCTCCTAGAGTGAGAATATGTTTATATGTATGTAGTAAATAATGTACTGTTTGACTTTGAGGAGAGACAAACAGTTTAAATACATGTGTAAAGAAAAATGACTAAACCCTTTGCAATTCTTCTAATGTTACATGCAATGTAATTATGTGTGGAGACCATCACCAATTCTAGCAGCTTAGGATATTTCGTTCTTTTCCGCAACAGCCCTAGATAGTCTTGAAAAAAAAAAAAATGGCCTCTGTTTCTGTACTTCTAATGGACAAGTCATAAAACCATGCTCTGTATGCTGACATCACTTGGCCTCAGAGCAGTATCCATTTCACCAGCCACCATTTTTGCCGCCTTGAAACGACTTATGTCATATAAATGCATGTTGTTTGGTAAAAGCTGACTTTGATTTAGTGTTACTCTTATGGATGACTTTGTAGCGTGACCAGCTTCAGGATTTTCCATTGTCAGCGTCTGTTTGTCAGAGATACGTTTTTCTTCGCGGTGACTTTTACATCTATATTTTTCATGTACGCAATCCTGTTCAGTTATGTGCTGTTGAATTAATCATATTTCTTATATACATGTAGTACAGGATCAATGACTTTTATTCACTCGTTGCAATTCATGCATAAATAAATGTGTTCTGACATGTGGAAAGCCAGAAGGATGTAGAAATATTACTGTTTTTGTTATTTTTGTAAGCCCAAGTGCTCTTTGACCCCCAGCATAGTTGTGACCACAAGTCATTTTGAGGCTTTCTTCACAAGGTCATATTAAATGTCATATTAAATGGACAAGGTGGCTGGACTAAAATCCCAAGTGGACTGTTTTGCAAACATATCCCATGATTTTACAGAATATCTCATCCACTTTAGCTAACAGGCTCCTTTTGAACTTCATGTTACATACAGATTAGATGTTTTAAGTTTATGTGTTCGCCTTATTTCCTTCAGTTAGGACACATTCTTGCAGTCAGAAATACTACTACTAAGTTTGATGGAATGTATTCAATTGTAGCTTTCTATGAATATGATAATTCCTGGTGTATGCAACTGTGGGTCATCCATTCTAGGATTTGGTACAGAGGTCAAATGATGTAAAGAAGCCATTTTCTGCTCTGTTTCCTACATTGAACACCACTATTACAGGATTCAATGACCCAGAGCTTTTAATTCCATACAGTAAAATGGCCTAACCGTTTCATTTAGATTTTATGTGTCATGGTGTTAAAAAGCCAAATTGCACCTAGGTGTATTTTTGTGGATGTCAGCTTTTATGTTGTTCCTTATAGCTCTTTTGCTGCAAATACAAACATCCTACTGCATATGATCATCTGGATATTCAGCTATCTGCGTTATTAGACAAGTAAATAATTCACAAAGAAGCAGTGCTGATAAATAACACCTAGTAGTTTCCACACATGTTAAAGCAAAATGTCTCCTTCAGAAACTGCTGTTTAAAAGCTGTAATAATAAGACGTCCTCCGGGGAAAATAGTTCAGTTTAATAACTATGTTATTAGACAAGTAAAAAGTTATGACACCTGAAAAGCTGTCACAACATTTTACCTTTACGACACTTGCAAGCCAAAAATGTGTCTTTTTACTGCTATATGAATTGTTTTATGATGTCCTCTGGGGTAAAAGTAGAATAGTCCAGTTTGTTTCAGTATTTGACAAATTATATAATTATCCCATTAAGTAGTTTTCACAGTCTATGAATGTTTTCACACCAGTGGACAGAAAGAATAGTGTGTATTAGTAGATGTCTTTTTGTTTTGTCAATTGGCTAAGGTACATGAAATACAGGTGCATACTACTAGATGGCTTACTAGTATCGTACTAGTACTGTTTTGTGGCAAAGGGAAAGATTTTAAGCCTCATATCAATCGGTATTGCTCCTTCAGTCATAACAAACTATATGGTCTATTTTGGTCGACCTATTCCATCAGGCATTTGTGTGTGTTTTAATGTATAATGAAGATTCATCCATCTAGATAATGAACAGATGTGTTTGTAATAGCAGAACTCACATTGTTGCCAACTGTCAATACTATTGTATTATACTCAGGACCGTTTTGTCGAGCCTTTCTTTGATAACATTTGTGGGATGAAAGCATTCCAAGAGAATTATGAAACACATCTGTTATTCTAGATTGCAAACCTCAACCCTTGCAATATGTCGGGAATGCAAAACAGCTTTTTAACCAATCAAATCAATCCTGCTTAGCTGCATGGCTCCACATTCTGGTTGATTAGAAGTCCCTGTAGTGGCGCTAATTGTGACATCCTTATAAGCATATCAATCAGAACAAGACAGGTGAGTACAGTTAGTTAGAGTTATGTCCAAGCAAAATGCTGGACATTTTTGTAACCTTCATCACTCATCAAGTTGCTGCGTATGTAGTTATTGTTTTTCACACAAACATCCTCCATTTTGTGAGGAGTAGATAATCTGAGAAATCTGAGAAGATACAGTCCCTTTTGACTTGCATGTAACATGTGTCTAATGTGTTGACTGATAGGTCATCAATATGCAAATAAGAACTGATCAGCTGTTAGACCTCCCCCTTTTTTTAAATGTTTTAAGCCACATCAATTTCATTTGTTGTTTCTCAGATTTTTTCAGAAAAAAATCGTGTCAGTCGGTTGAAAAAAAAAAAAGATTCGAAAAGTCGGGGGTAGGAGAGATTAGACAGGAAAACCTAAACTTTCAACATTTAGGGGGTCCCTGGTAGCAAAGTCCAATGTTTGAAGAAAAATGATAAATGTACCATTCAAATTAGGCATGTACAGCTACTGGAATTTGAGGCCCATGGTTAGGCCACACCAATTTAATTTCTTGGTTCACGGATTCGCTCGCTCCTATTTCTTGGAAAAAAAATAAAAAATAAAAATTACCACTCAGCAAATTTTCACCATTAACGAAACCATTCACCAACTTTCTGGTGTAGCAAATTGGCCTTTATATTATAAGCTCCTTAAAGTGTGGCTACAGGTGCTGTTACTGTACAATAATAGTGTTTTTGTACTTTTTTCAAGCTGTAAACTTTTTTTCTGTATGTTTTGGACTAGCCGTTACCTTTACCCCAACCATTTTACAATTTTTATTTTTATTTTTATTTCGCCCTCTCGCTCCATATTTTGTCTGGAAATCTGAGAAACAACAAATAGAATTGTTGTGGCCTGACAAGTTCATACTAGCGAGAAGGAACCTTCAGCAAAGCTTTAGTTTAGGTACCATATGTAGGGCTTTGAATGTGTTGGATTAGAGTAATATATGTTTTAAAGTAAACTAAAAGTGTCACAGTTTGTAACGGTACTGTTAAACTTGTGAAAAGTTGAAGTCCTAATTTCATGTAGTTTGATTTTGATAATTTAGAATCTGATGCAAAACAAAAATGGCATTGCTGGGAATATACATTTGTGTATGCATGTAAAATGCAAATGCTACAAGATGTGCTTTGAGTTTTGATATCATCCTTGTTAGAAGAGTGAATTGATGAAATTTAGCTCCTTGATATAATTCCTGGCCGAGAAGACAACAAAAAAGTATTATTCTTATATTTATGAATGTATTGTGGTGAAGAAAGCCACGTCCTCAATTGGGTTTAGTCATGCCAAGAAATGTAAATCTTGTGTTCCCAAAAGCCTACAGATTGTGTAATTTTCATTGCGTGGGCCTACATATCCCTCTACTTGGAAACTCTGGGTCAGAAACAAAATGCGTCCAGCACCTACAAATTGGATTGCCTCTTGATGGGAAGATTGTGATTTCCACGAAATGTTCTCCTGTTTTGTATGCCGTCCCATTTCTCATGACGTACACCCATATAACCTTGCTCCCACTTCCAGTGTAACATTCGTGATTCACACCATTCACGTCAAATTAAAAATGGATGACTTTGTCATTTTATTGCCTCAGATTATTTTATCACTGCAGTGTCATCCATTTTTGACCTACATATGATACATTTAATTCACAATTTTGTTATATATTTATATCAGTACCCAAGGTGACTTTGCAATGTATTTTTTCTCTTCCATTTCTTGATTTAATCTTTGACTTAGATTGTATTGTTACTGAATATTCCAAAATGTTAGTTTCCCTGGTGGGTACCTTGGTCTTGCTCTCAGGATGACATGATTTGATTCCAAAGCAATTCCAATATAGCAGTTTCCTTTGTGCTAGTCAGGTGCCATTTAGCCGTGGATGTGTAATTCATCTCTTTCTGTCAAAACATGCTATGAAAAATGAAAGTTATCATTTTCTAAGACCAAGAGTTAAGATTGGCTAAAAGGCAGGGCACAAGAATTTTCCCCATCAATTTCTAGCTAAATTATAGACACACCCAGTATTATGTCTAGGTACAATATATTATCAGAAGCTGATCTCGTGCTCACATCCCAGGCTTTTGGCATTGCTACAAACTGGGACAATCAATGGAACTGGTCTTATCTTTGGAAGTTGAAGAGGAAAAGGTCTGCATCTTGTATGTGTGTGGTAATTGGAGGAGTCCGCATTGTATCAAGTTTGAATATCAATTAGCTCATGAACTGAAGATGTAGAAACAGACTATATATGACTGATTAACTGATGGATGTACTGACTGATAAGCACAAAATTTATCTTATACTATAGATAGTAATAGTAATACCAGCTTAGTCATGCCGTCAAGTACCAGAATTACCAACCTAGCTTAATTTGTTCAAAAATTCAGATTTTCACAGTAATATCAAAAATAGAGTAGATATGCAAAAGTTATACCATCTAATAGGTACAGATACAGGACAGAAAAATTAGAACAAAATGATGCTTTGATATTGTTATAAAAGAGTCAAATGCTTGATAATTATATCATCTAATGGTGAATTCTTTTTCTTTTCAATTTGCAGATTAAAGACAAACATCCAAGACTACTACTTCTTCTTTCCCTCTATTTTCCTTCTTGGACTCTTCTTCTATATCTGGTGGAGCTGCCAGTAACTGAGCACAGATCGAGGCACAATGTCCTCCGTCAAGGTTGCCGTGCGCGTACGGCCGTTTAACAACCGGGAGATCGGCCGCCAAGCAAAATGCGTCATCTCCATGAAAGACAAAACAACAGGTAAGGATTCTGTTGCATGTCATATTCATCCACTTGCAGAGGCTGGCTTGGTACTTACTTACTTATCCTCTTCATCCCGATACAGATACATCTATAATGTCATTTTTTAGATGCATAAATGAAAAGATTAAGATACGTAAGATTTAAGATTGGTTGTTGATATAGAAATGTTAAGACTCCCCCTTTCAGTGTTCCTATTGTCAGGTTTGGAACACATATGACATTGTCTTTTAATGTACATTTCTCAGCAGGGCTCGAAATTCATTTTTGGGAATAGGTGCACTGGTGCACCCAACCTAGAAAATTGGGTGCACCAAAATATTTTTGGGTGCACCACATAAAATAAAGTAGAATATCAGAATAACCTAATTGCAAACCTAATAAATTGTAATTTCATGGAGCTCTTCCGAAATTGCAAGTTATATGACAACATTTTATCATCCTTCTAAAACTTATATGGCAGAATAAGGCGGTTTCTC
>NC_049992.1:10763328-10807689 GCF_000003815.2 Branchiostoma floridae | reverse complement strand
AAGCTTTCTTTCTTGCCTTTTGGCAGAGAGGGAGAAGGGAAGTTGTTATTGCCTGGTCCGTCACAGTTTGAATTCTGGCAGCGTTGGTCTCCAGGTTCCTGTCTGGCGACCTGAAACGTCAGAGCGGCCGTGCAGTATGCCATTAGCCCAGATGAATATTACTCCCATTTAGCCTGAGTGAGGAGGGGCTGATGACGTCTAAGGATTATCGGGCTCCCCTGCCAATAAGGCCTACTTACGCCTGTACATGCAGAGTTTACTAATATGTAGCTATGGTCTGAAGCGATGGCGATATGGTGTTGATAGTCCATAGATTTAGATAAGGTTTTTACCCAGCCATTATCCTATGACATTTCCATGTATCCTAATTACACATTTTCGAAATACACAACTTAAAAGATGTCAGTAAAGAATCTGCAACAAGTACTCCATGGTTCAATTGTTTACATTGTTACATTTTTCCTGTCTTTAATGTATGAAAGTGATATGGCCACAATCTTTTATTCATCGCAGAGTAAGATGTACAATTGTAATCTTGTTGAATAATGAACAAGTTAAACTGTATGTATTTATTACACAGCTTGTAAACCTCTAGTAGTGATGTAACTTTTTACGATTCTAACATGCCCTTGTGATGATGTGTTATGCACAAAAATATGACAACATTGCGTTCCCTTGGGTTGCTTCAGTGTCGCATTTCAGTCATGTGATAGCCGCTGTTTCATGTTTTGAATTTGACAGATTTTTTCCTCCCTTTCCAGCCATCCAACATCCCAAACAGTCTAAGGATGTGAAAGCATTCAACTTTGACTACTCCTACTGGTCCCACACCAATGTGAGTCACGGTCCCATGACATTTGCTATGGCATACATAGCTATTATGCACAGCCTTATGTAGTCATGGCAATCTGAAGTTAGTTCTATGGGTGGTGTTCTTTTTCTGTTTCAGCCCCACTTTAGCCAACAACAAAAACAACAAAATTCCAAGAACTTTCAGGCCATAATAAAATTTGAATGTTACCAAATCAGAAAAACATTTGGAGAGTGCAAGCCACAGGTACTTTGTGTGCCAAAAATTTCCTGTAAACTAAATGATTAAAGTTGTCATGACTGTAGAGTTAGAAATCAATGTAAATATTACAAGTTCTACTGTTATCTCATATCTTGCAAATGCACACAAACAATATGATGCAAACAGGTCAATCAAAAATCTTGTTTTTAATCTTGTTTACATACACATGTACGTCATGTACAGCTAAAACAATATTACAGTGATTTTCCCCCTCATTTTGAATATGAAAAAACTTTGCATATATGTGTAGCAGAAGAGATACTTTGGAAAAATTAAGTTTGTAAAAGTCATCAAAGAGTTAACAATGCCATGAGGAGTACAATGTCAAAACTTGTTATTCACCAGTGTACAAAATACTTTTCTGAGCCAGGTTGCAAACTATGCAACCTGGGGCAAAAACTAGGTTGCACAACTGAATTTCAAGTTGCACCACCTACAATTCACTAATTTCTGGAAAAAATACATAACCTTTTAATATCATTTACTTATAAGCATGTTTGTTTCAAACTAAAGATCAAGTAAATTGACAACGAAATTCAGTTCTGAGGCACAAAATTTAAGTTGCACCCTGTGCAACCTGAGCTTTGAAGTAAGTTGCACCAAGCAAAAAGTGGTTGCAATGTGCAAGTGTGCAAGTGGGTATTTTGCACGCTGTTCACAAACTCATGACACAGTCGTATAGTCTTTTAACTTAATGTCAGCAGCTTTAGTTAGTAACACGCGATCTAAAATGTATGTCTGTACAAATGTATGCATGTTTACACACTGGGTGAGCATAAATAGTCCATGATTTGGCCAGCGGTCGTGCATACCTGTCCATGTATGTAGATCTGTGCCATCTAATTTTGTGCCCAGCATGATTAAATGGTGTTGACCCGATGACTGTGTACATGTAGAATGCCACTGTCAAACGTACATGTTTGGCTATCAAGTTAGATATCTGTTGACTAGGTATCAACTATCAAGTGGTATATTTATGTATCATTACTTACTTGTATCTGTATCATGTATTTGTATTACTACCTCATACATGTGAAAATGACTTTAGTTGAAAACATGTTAGATATCAAGGATTCATTCAAATTCAGCACCCAAATTGATACGGATCTTTCTGGAAAAACATGTACATTGTACAGTTTGTTGGAAGCTGCATTAATTATATCTAAATCAAATACTGTTAGATACTTCATACATGTAAGAATGACTTTTAGTTGAAAACATATTCGATACTAAGAATTTATTCAAAATCAGCACCCAAAGTGATACTGAGCTTTTTTGGGAAAACATGCACATGTACAGCAGGTTTTAAAGCTACATTAATTTTGTCTAATACTGTTAGATCAATACGTGACTAAGACTAAGCAATCTGTTTTGGGGTGGACTATACTCAATATAAGGTGAACAGTTGATCAATACAAGCGTGCCCCAGCCAGAGAAAGGGTCATTAATTTTGCAAGATTGATCTCAGAATAAAAAGAAAATCAGTCAATAGTTGAGTCTGGGCTGAAAATACTAGTAAAACCTTTTATTTTGTGATTTACATTATTATTAAGTATTGGAAGATGTATTTTCAACAAGGAAATGAGACATACAGTTTTGTGAAGGAAGCTTTGGACATTTAACACAATTGCACCTATTTAGCTTTGTTGCCAAATGTTACCTTTTCAGTTGTACATTTTCTATATGATATCACATCTAAATAGGTTAATGTTACAGATTTTAACAACATTTTACGAAGAATGTAATTGAACTATTTTCCAACTAAAAATGTATAGGAGCAAGATCCCAACTTTGCCGGCCAGAGCAAGGTGTACCAGGACATAGGGGAGGAGATGCTGCAGCATGCGTTTGAAGGCTACAATGTGTGCATCTTCGCCTATGGGCAGACGGGAGCAGGAAAATCCTACACCATGATGGGGAAACCCGAGCCCAGGGACCAGCAAGGCATCATTCCTCAGGTAGGACGGCTAGAGGGGTTGTTGTCAATTCCTGAAGACTTGAAGCATCATTATGTAGTTGGCCTAAAAGGTTAAATTCCTCAGACATCTTCGAGTCACAGTTTGTTGAATGAATCTCCTTCCTGACGGTTTTGATGTTGTGTTATACAACAAGCTTTATTGACATTACAAAAAGTACAATCAACTATAAATTAAAAGCAAAGTAGGGATACAGAGTAAACCTTAACTCTACTGACTACAATCTACAGTGAAACCTGCCTTAGGGGTCACCTGAGTATAGGGGCCACCTGGCCATTGCGGTCACTTTTTGCCGGTCCCTTGGATTTTTCCCATTGACCTAAGCATTAAGAAATAGTCTATAGCGGTCACCTGTCGAATGCGGTCGCGGCCAGCCGATTTTCAGTCCGGCCGCTATGCCAACACTGCCGATAGCGGTCACCGGCGCGACTGGCCGGCCGCGTTACGCCGCGCTAAAACCCACGCGGGGTTCACTTTTTTTTCAATTTCTGCACTACATCAGCAAAATGTAGGCTCAACTTGGACGATTTACGAAGGAAACATTGAATAAAGAAACATTTTACAAAATTATGTGATTTTATGCGAAGTTTTTCCACCAACGTGTTGTTGGCGTTTTTCTCGTCTCAGACTCTTTCAGTCTTTGCACTCTACCCTTCTCTACATCGTCATTTCTGTGCAGACTGAAAGAATATATGGACAGATTTTACAAGTAGACCGTCCGTTCATGTATCTGATGTTATAGGCTCTTGAAATCCATGTACGCTGGTCTAATTTTCGTATTCCGCGGGCCAAAAATATCGGAATTGTACTTGCGTAAATTTTCCAAGATGGCGCCGCCTCAGCAGATAAACAAGGTCAATTGGGGTCAGTGGACGACTCCATTTTTGCCAAGGTAAAATGTGGCAACAAGAATTCTGATTTATAGCACAAAATACGGTGATTATGGTATAAAAACGATAAGAATCAATTAAATCAACGTTATTTATGTAAGAACTAGACGAAGTTGGATTTTTGTCGAAGAAATAAGCCTACGTAGAGACAGTTTTATTTCGACGTGACCACCTTGGCATAATGGCGCATGCAGACAAGTCAAGCCGAGCCTTCCTGAACAAGTGAAAGTTTTTGTGGCGTTTTGATGTTTAGAAATGATTATGAACTTGTGATCAGCAGTGATTGAACGTCTAATTTTTGCCGGCAACTAGCGGAATTTACACGATTTGTCTATTCGATTGGCAAAGTTGCCGAAGACGCGCGCTGTGACCCAAGCTATGAACTTGTGATCAGCAGTGATTGAACGTCTAATTTTTGCCGGCAACTAGCGGAATTTACACGATTTGTCTATTCGATTGGCAAAGTTGCCGAAGACGCGCGCTGTGACCCAAGCTACCCAGAAAAGTCAGATCGAGGAACAAAGGAAAATGGCGGCGCTGACTTCGTGTTCAGACAATTCTAACTGTATAAAAGACAAGAGAACCAAGCAAATGTCTAGCGGCTGATTTCGGAGCAGGTGTCGGTCGGACTCAGATTAGTGTTAATGTCTAATAATAGTACACTGTCTTCTCTGTTAATAGCTAATGACATTAATGATTTTGACTATACAGAAATAAGGGAGCAGTAGTAGTTAATACAAATCTATTTGATTAAACTGTTTGTTTTAAACTCATATTTAGTTTAAATGTATAACCTTAATAATATGTCAATAAATACTCAGTATCTCAGTGGAAGCTGAATGCCTTGTCACTTATTGCTTGTGGTGAAATGTACCTTTTTGGCTATACTGCCTATAGGGGCCACCTGCCCATAGGGGCCAAATTTGGTCAGTCCCTTGAGTGACCCCTATAGACAGGTTTCACTGTATAGGATAACAAAATCTTTTTCTTAGTGGTTGCTCTAAAAGGTTCCTCAGAGACAGACATCTTCGAGTCACAGTTTGTTGGATCAATCATCTGTCTGGTGATGTTGTTGTTGTTTTGAATGTATATAGTGATATCAGATGTCTCCAGTTGGAATTCCTAATTTGGTTGATCAAGGTCTCTGACAAGGAAATGGGAGTTACATGTACATGGTTTTACTTTTAGGTACAGCAATGTGTAATTTGAGCACATGGTGCACATAATGACCACAGTGGTGTCTGCAAAGACATTGACACAGTTATCAATCACCCGGTAGTATGTATTGATTTGGCCAACCTTTTTTTTTTATTGTGTTCTGTAGCAGGGGGCTTATTAAATAGAAGAAAGTTTTTCTAAATCTATGTATTGGCAATGGCCTCCCTACCACAAAGAATTGAAGAAATCAATTTGTATTCTGTTAGCAAACCACATACTCCCAATGAACCAGTACTGGGGACAAGATAATCTCCTGGGCAAAAGAAATTAAAAACGGATTAAGTGTCAGAGGGAGGGAGAGCAGAGTTGTGGAAATGCATATGAATAGAGTAGAACTTACAAGCCAGCAGGGTCCATGTATACGTGCAGAGATGCCTGTTGTCTGAAAGAGATAACAGAAATAGGTCATGGGTAGATTATATCCATAATACATGACATACTAAGATGAAGACGGAATGTTTGATTTCTTGAATTTCTGACAGTGATCGTTCAATAATGTAGGCATCAAACTATTCGGGAAAATATTTAAGATTGATATTTTTCTAGGGTAGCAAATATTATTATTTTATCTGTTATTTCTGAGAAAAACAACTCTTATCATATTGGTATTGAATGGTATTGATTAAAATTTAAAACAAAAGCTGTTTTCCTTTAGGATTTCAAGCTTAAGAATACCTGAATCTAAAATCTAGACCGTCAAAGGTGACATTTTTTTATATGCTGTTTGGTTAAGAGTATATACATTGTGCAATGTATTGAAAATAATTAACATAGTATTACATACATACATTAAGATTTGCATTTGAAATTTTGAATCAATACGTACATGTTTATCAATAGTGTAGAGTTAATACTTATACTGAACTTGGGTTTGAAATGGATTGGTTCTTTGTTAAGAGCGCCCAATGTTTGATTAGGGACAAAGACATCCTGGTCCCGAGATTACAATTATTGGATATCCGGTGTGCAATTAAGTTATGCACTCCCGCGCAGGGCAATGTGATTTATTGGTATTGTCTGCAGCATTGTACTCCGGGATGAAATATTCAGTAGGGAGGGAGCAAGGATGGGCTTGAATTCCAATTAGATGTAGGTGTAGAAATACATATCTAAGTACATGGATGGGATGCATAATTTTTAACCTAAATGTGATTGTATCTAAGCCACTGAAATAAGAAACAAGCAAATTATTAGATAAGAATTAAGAAAAATACTTGAAGTCTTGTAAGATATTAGTGTTCCCTGTCAGTTATGTATTGCATTTACAAAATGTACATGGTGTTATATTTTTGTTACTGTTGATATTGTATTTTCTATTAGATATACTTCTGAATTCCTATCAATCCAATACAACTTTTGAAAGATTCTGGTATGAATGATATATAATTGTACCTTTAAAGTTTAAGTTAACAATATCAACAACATTTCCTTTCAGCTATGTGAAGAACTGTTTGACAAAATTAAGACTCAGGAAAGTAAGGACCTGCAATTCTCGGTGGAAGTCAGCTACATGGAAATCTACTGCGAGCGTGTGCGCGACTTGCTCAACCCTAAGAACAAGGGAAATTTACGTGTTAGGTAGGCAAATATTTATATTTCATTCCCCAATGTTGGTACATGTAATAGCACATTATTGATTGGGACTTACCCCAAATCTTCAGCCGATTCCATCAGCCTTGTTTACGGAATGGACCTGTCTACAGTAGCTTCCGGATGTCCGGAAGTCCATAATGTCACCAACACAGATCAACTTTTGTGCTAAGATTTATTTCAATGATTTACATGTAAGAAAGTAAGAAAGAAAAGTGAGGAAATACTTAAGCCAAATGCTTCTCCTGATTGCTGGGTATAGCACTGAAAAGTAGTGCTACAATGTATGTACTTATAATTTGCTGGGTTTTTGTTGAAAAATAGATGGTTCAGAACTTAAAGATACTTGGACTTCTTGATCTGGTAGTACATAACATGATGTTAGTTCAGACATGAGCAAGTAACAATGAGGATGATATAAGTATTTGAATTCTAATGTGGCTATTTTCCTACAACAGAGAGCATCCTCTGCTGGGACCATATGTGGAGGATCTTTCCAAATTAGCAGTGACATCCTTTAACGAGATCAACACACTCATGGATGAAGGCAACAAAGCACGGTAGGAAAGCAGTATAATCTTGTTTGCTAACTCATCACCATTACATGTATATGTTATGTACTTCATGGATTCACAATTGTTCGTTTTGATAGTCTAATACTTTTTGAGATAAAAATAAAGTTGATCATGATGCAGTGATGAAATGGAAAATGTTTGTACTTTCTCTATCAAAAAGGGCATAAAAAACAGCAAAGACATGTCTTGTGATACATACAAAAAATAATGGTTTCTGTCTCATTTACCCGTGTCAGTACTGAGAAATGCTATATGTAGAATCATTCTTACTAGTCTAACTTTACCAGTAAATCAGGCATGCCCAGCATTCTAAAGATGGTTGTCATTTACAAGTTTCCTTAATGTGCTTGAAGTATTTCATTGCGTTTAGATAATGAATAGCTTGCAGTGAGAGTGATAAGAAAAGTAGTGGGGTGGGGTAAACTGGTATTTCACCCTTAGGTGGATTCGTTTAAAAAAGGCTCATCAAACAGGTGATTTGTAACATCAAGGAGCAGAATAGCCCATAAACAGGAGTGAAAGATGACACACTGTCTTTTAACGAGGCCATAACTTGATGTTTATTGCAACATGCAGTGTAGTGCTTGTCTAGAAGCTTCCTGCATGCATGGCTATTGGGGCTATCGTAATGTATTATATTGTACCTGCTGAATAATGTCCCCTTGTCTGGAGTTATCAGTCAAAAGTTTTCTGCCTGGATCAAAATGTACCTACATTGTACATGTACAAAATGTATATGTTATTTCTTTGAATTTGCTTTGATTTCCATCAATTAAGTTCTTTGAGTTTTTTTGCCAAAGCATGCAAACTACAAAGTGTTTAAATCTGAATGAAACAGATCTGTCCCTAAAGTTTTGCTTATTGGGACAGAAAAATATCCACCCAGTCTATCAAAAAGAATCAGGACCTTATGACATGAAACTAAGGAAGCTGTGTTTCCGTAAACTTCAAATGACAGATTCAATAGAAATATCAACAACATGGGCTTCCAAACAATTAGTGGGACAAACAAAAGCTAGAGACAGGGGATGTTGATATGTATTCTATGTTGGCTGAATGTGGTCACCCTTTTTTTCAGAACTGTAGCAGCAACCAACATGAACGAGACCAGCAGCCGCTCCCATGCTGTGTTCACCGTGGTCTTCACCCAGAGAAGACATGACGAGATGACAGACCTTTCCACTGAAAAGGTAGGGCAAGACTTCTTGTTTTTCACATCTTATGGAATCCTGTACATCTTTCTGTCCTCAATCTGATTTGAAAATAGAAATTGTTAGAGCTTTAAAGTTTAAGATAGAGAGCATGATATTTGAACTTTTGATCGTGTTTAATTGTTTTCATTTGAATGTTTACAGGTTGCAAAGATCAGTCTAGTAGACCTGGCTGGAAGCGAGCGAGCGAACGCCACTGGTGCTAAGGGTGACCGACTAAAGGTAACAAACCTAGACGAAAGTCAGCTTTGAAATATGTCAATCTAACTTGTGAAGGTTTGGATAATGACCAAAAAAATTTGATCTACTGTAACAAATGTGTTGTGCGTGAAGCAAGTGTATTCATCTTTTTTCTCTTCTGTTTGAACTACAGGAAGGAGCTAACATCAACAAGTCCCTAACGACCTTGGGCAAGGTCATTCATGCACTAGCAGAGTCGGTAAGTTCCCTCATCAGCTGCTAACTGTTTTTGCTGCTTTAAAATTTGTTTTTCCATATTTTCGCAAAAAAATTGTTTCCTTATAGTACGTTACTGATTTTTGTTAAGATTAAGGATGATTTTTGTTGAATATCAATCTAAGAAATAGTAAAAATTGCTGTTTCTTCATACAACATTGTAAAGTTTCAATGCAGCATTACAAAATGTATTACATCTTGGAGGCGTTAAGTATATTTACTTTTGCATAGTGCCCTTTTGCTATTATAGTGTGCATACATTAGTGCCATGATGATCAGATGCCATACGCCTTGGGAAAAGATTTTGTTACTTCTTTTTACAGTCGAAATCTGAATTGCTTTGCGCTTCTTTAGCTGTGCTAGCATGCACTGGCTCAACCATCATTTTTTTGAAAAATATCCTTTGGAAATAAAAAAATCTGCCATGTTTACTAATCATGGCTCCTTTCTGAAACCCTGTCCTTCCACCAGTCGCAGTCTGGGGATATGAAGAAGATAATAAAGGTTTCCAGCTTCTTCTTAATTACATGTGACGTTCTGTACGTGTATCGAACTTCCATGTCATTATGATAGTATCCTCAGAAAATCTTACGATGAAAGTGTTTCTTGTGACTGCATCTATGGCACTTTCTGTTGACACTGTTAAGTTTGTGAACCTCTTGTTGTGTTACTGTTTCTTACCCTGTGATGCTCGTAACTGATTTCAGTCTCAGTCTGGCTCGAAGAAGAGGAAGAAGTCTGATTTCATTCCGTACCGTGATTCTGTTCTGACCTGGCTTCTCAGGGAGAACCTTGGTGAGTTATTTGATCATGTAACGTCAAGAAAGTTGCAATCAAAATGTCTTAAAGATATCCGGATGATGAGAGCAAGAGCAAGAGCCAAATCTAATTTGAAAAGTGATTTAGATTTTAAATATCTTTAGTGATTGCACATGGTTGTGTTGGTATATCATACACAGAATTGAGTCATGCACATATATGTGAATGTACATTTTGTTTGCTAGTTAGAATCATATTAAAAGAAACACAGCATTTATTTGGCTCTAGAGAGTTTTGAGGTGTGCGCATCTGAAATTTCTGAAATCTTTCTCATGAAACCAGCAACTGTGATATGGTCAGAGTGAACATGCCATAATGAATGTTATCATCTCGCAGGTGGGAATTCCAAGACCGCTATGATTGCTGCTCTTAGTCCAGCTGATATTAACTATGAAGAAACGCTGAGTACGCTAAGGTAAGGGTACTAAAAACATCAAAGAAAACTTGGAGAAACTGTAAAGATTTAGGTTCTAGTAGTCACAATTGCTGCTGTATACATGTGTATGCTGCATACAGGACTGTGTTTTACGACTACATCCTGTAGCAATACAGGTTTGGGTATCTCATAGATGGGGTTAGATGTCTCATCAGGGAAAAGGTTGTAATGGACACTTTTGAACGAACCGTAAAACACCAGGCATGATTAGTATGCTAGTCTTGAAGCAAGTTCCATTTAGAGATGCCTGCATGAATGTAGAAACTCTTACAAGATGAAAGATCATGACACAGGTGAATTCCTTTGAAAGCCTTCATGCATGGAGGTTGATCTCCTGGACCTGGGTAACCAGCTCTACCTTAGATGACATCAGATACCAATACATCTTTCCAGAGTCTTGTGTGGGATTGGAGTAAATGATGTACATGTGCGTCACCACTAGGCAGTTTTGAATCTTTCATGATGGTAAAGCTGGAAATAGTTTCATCTACCAAAGGCTTGAGTAATATAGTTGCTTGTTACTCGTGGACAAAAATGTTGGATTTGATTTAGATTGAAGGCTAGTCTATTTTTACAGCTATGTATAGGTCAAGAGGTGATCTTTTCAAACCCTTAATAATCTTGAATATGGTTACGAAATGGCTCATTCATTCAAACTAGATTATACATGATTGTAGTTTTTCAAGTTCCCTGCTTTTCTCAAATTGCTCAAGAAGACAATGGTTTTTAATAAAGTTGTGTTGTTTTGTTGTCATTGCGTTTAAAGGAAGAAAGTCAGACTCTACCCATAGATTAATTAATTAAAATATGGCTGGCCCCAAAGCATTGAAATGAATAGCATGAATGCATACATTGTACCAGGCAGTTACGATTCATTACTCGAGTCACATGTTCCTAAAGTCACGTGCTCAGAGTAATTGAAATTGAATCACCACTCCTGAAAAAGGTCAACGGATGTGCGACCAAAAGTTACAAACTCCAAAAACATTGAAAATGATCCTCTTGTTCAAGCGCTGTTTTTGTCCGTGGTAGATATGCCGACCGTGCCAAGCAGATTGTGTGCAAGGCAGTAGTGAATGAAGACCCCAACGCCCGACTGATCCGAGAGCTGAAGGAGGAAGTCATGCGTCTCAAGGAACTTCTCAAGTCAGAAGGACTAGCAGATCTCGTGGAGAGTAAGTTGTCTTGAAACCCAGAGTCAGACATATGGACTGTGCTGGATGTATACTGTGTGCTTTCTTTTGCTGAAGTCTTGCTATATTGTTCAATCACATGTCTGAAAGAAAGGGGGATTGAAGGAACATTTGAGCCCATGTCTATATTATTCATCACTTTCATAGCTGTCTATTTAAATGTATCTGAAGCATGAGTGTATATGCAACAAAAGTCTTGGCAGCATGAAATACTTTGTAGAACTTCTTCAAAGTTACCAATTTAATGTTCCTACTGACAGGCCTTTGTGAAATATATATTCAATCATATCAAGCTATCAGTTGTCATTTATGATTATTGTATTCTCATTGAATAAGGTCAGTTGCCAAAAGACCTTTTAGGCATTCTTTTAAAGTTTTATCTAAATTTAAGGCTTTTTGAACCAGCTATAGCGACGTTTACAATGTACGGCTACTTAAATAATTGACATGCAGAACACAAACCTCTCAACAAAGGTAAGTAGAATTATTAAAGGTGGATTTTGTTAGTTAAAAAAAGCATTGATGCCTGTATATTGGCACTTCTGTTGTAAGGTTTACTTAAATACTTTTCTGGTTGCACCAGAGATACACGTGCCCTCTTCCAGTATATTCACAGGAAAATAATCCTTGCATAACCCTAAATTTTTTTTGCACCATCAGTATTATTTCTTCAGCAACACTCCTTTCAAGCATCTGTTTTTATTTTGAGTTATAGCTATCCTATATACCTACTATATCCTTTTTTAAGTTTGCAAGCACTGCCTTTGCAGGTGCTTCTGCTGCTGCCTCATTGGAACCCTAGTCTCACCTCCTCACATGTTGACATGTATGCCCTCTTTATCTCCAAATGCCTCCTTTCCTCTAAGCTATGTATACAAAATCGGATGGATCCACTCCCTTGTTGTCACCGACAGATGAGCTCAATGCCAACGTTCCTAACAAGAATCTGCAGCTCCAACCTCACAACCTAAATGGTATGGTCCTTTCTGTCTTCTTACTGTGTGATGGTGCCTTTCTTATGTCACTAACATTTGGCAGTTTACAGGAGTTTACAAGTCCAAACTCCAAAACCATGAAAGCTTTACTGTAAAATGTGCTGCAATGTTTGCCTAGTACTAAAACATGGCATGTGGTGTTATTCTAGGATTGCTTCATTCCATTTAGTCTTCTTTGCCTCTGAGCATTAGAGTTTAAAACATTCACAAGTAATGAGTAAAACTCCAAAGCTGTGCAAGATTGTCAAGTGTCTCATTTGATGCTGTAGAAATTTGCCAATCTTGAGATGTCAATAGAAACTAAGTTGCATGAAAAAGGAAATGAAACTGCTTGACATGAATTTTGATAGTACCTCAGCTTGTTGCAAAGTGAACGCTAAGATCAAGCTCATTTCACTTAGAACTCATAGAATTGTAGTTACATTTGTATCAAGAACAGAAGTTCACCATGCTTGCTGTAATGCCTGAGCTTCTCTAAGTAATTAGATGGACTCGCTTTTAATCTCTGTTGTGCATTAACCAACTAACATCACTAAATCTGCATTATGATCTTCATTCAAGTTAACTAACAAAGGTGCCGCCATTTCTTTTGAGTTACTTCTTCTACAGACATTACACACAAGACTCATACCAAATGGCATTCAATTCCTCCACCAGCAATATACAGACTTGTACACTGAGTCTTATCTCTTAAGAACTCCCTTGAAATTTGCTCAGCTTAAAGCTGGGTCAGTAATATGAAATCCACAGGAATTTTTTTTAGAAAAACAATGCATGTACAAAACAAGATTTTGAAGTCAGGTGGAATGACAGGTTTGCGATAGCAAAACCTGTATTGTATTATATGTAAATTTGAGACTGTGTCCTTTCTAGGCCCTGCCAGTCCCAGTGATGGTGGCCAGAGGATCATGACCCCTAGAAATGAGGATGCCATGGAGCAATTAAGGGTATGTTTATTATTTTCTTCAGCTTTGTTTATCCGAGTGCATAAAAACAATCGCTCATGAAGTTGACATTGGATGATCAATACACCAGTAACCAGTATTGCAGCTATTGTACCACACTTGACCGTACTGTATTTCAACAAAAGCTTAATTGTTATATTTTTTTCAAATTTCAGACTATATAATGTAGAAAATGTAATACTTGCATTAGATACTATTAATCTGATGGCATGAATCAATAGCAGAAGAAAGGAAAGCTGATTTTGTTCCCACCTTTGCAGGCATCAGAGAAACTGATTGCAGAGCTGAATGAAACGTGGGAGGAAAAACTGAAGAAGACAGAGCTTGTGAAGCAAGAGAGGTCAGTATTAAGAGAGCCTGAATTGACCAGTGGTTGATTTTCTTCAGCTTTGAGATTTTTTTTAACTCCAAATAAAGCAGTGTTCTAGCCAACCTGAAATTTTTTCCGTCCCCAGGATTTTGTATGGTCGAAGGTGCGGCGATCTTAGGGGGGTCCGGGGGGCATACTTCCCCAAAGAATTTTGACATCTAGACCCTCTTGAAATGCAATTTCCTTTATTTTAAGGGGCAAATTTTGCTGGTAGACTCAGCTTGGTTCAATTAATATCTTTATATGCCAATTTTTGTCCGTCACAGAGGACAGAATGGGCAAAACTTTTGTCCATCCCCAGCAGCAAAATTCTGTCGAAGGACGGAAGGATGGATGCTGGCAAGAACCCTGCTCCAATGTCATAGCAGATGGTATCGTCACAAAATTTGTGACACATGTATTTCTCAAGATAATTTTGGTTTCTTTTCGCTCATGATATTTACACAGAGAGGCTGCTTTAGCAGAGCTTGGTGTGGCATTAGATGGTACTGGCACTACAATTGGGGTATGCTCTCCCAAAAATGTAAGTACAGTGATGAACTGAACCCCCAGACATTCTTGAATATGACTTTTTATGTTGAAACAATATGATTCCACAGTATTATACAATCATGTATAATAGAACATTTATTTAGCATTATACCTGTCCAATATTGTATTAGTCTAAAGATGCATAGCATAGGACCATGATGGTCTTTGAGCTTGGAAAATAGCTTTTACAATTCAAATTGGCCAGTGTGTAATGATATTCAAGCCAGGATTTTACTGCCAATATTAGTCTAGATACCAGACCCCAGCCCAATCACAAAAATATCTATCGTGCCCCCACACGATAGATCTTTTTGAGATCGGGCTGGAGTCTGGTATCCAGGCTATGACAACAGTACACCGCAAATACAAGTCTAACTGCCCTATTTATTTCTCACACCACCACAGACCCCACACTTGGTAAACCTTAACGAGGACCCCCTGATGTCGGAATGCCTGCTGTATTACATCAAGCCAGGAATTATGAAGTGAGTCATTACCACCCCTGCCTTAACCCCTGCTGTTTTATACATGGCAGTCAGGGCACCCAGCACTTAACTGCGTGAGGCTTTGGTTGGACAGCTGTGTATAATGTAGCCTGGAAACCAGACCCCAGCCCGATCTCAAAAATATCTATCCTGTTGCACCACACGATAGATATTTTTGGGATCATGCTGGGGTCTGGTATCCAGGCTATGTATGATGGCATGTTGGTTTTGGCTGGCTGAATTTTGACTGCAGAGTAAAGTTTTGTTAGAAATGCCACCAAGTCAATAAAAACTTCGCATTAACCTTGAAAAATATTTTTTTGATTGTCCCTTTAACTTTTATTTACTGTGGCTTGTCAGGCCGTAGAGAATTTTAGTATTCACAAATGCAAGGGGGAAATTGCTCATCATTGATGTCTTTTGTTACTTTGGTGTTCAAGTATCCAATGCCAGATGAGTGCAAAAAAATGTGCATGATTGAATTTGTCTTGAGTCATGTACAGTCATTCATGTTTTTTTCTCACAAAAGGAAGAAAAAATCACATGCTTGAAAAGTCAAAGTATTTTCAGTTTTCTATGCATTGACTGTTATAAAAGGTCGAACCCATAAACCCAAAATAGCACCAGCAGCAAGACCTTTTGTAACTCTATGCTTCTGTGCTGATGACCAAGATGTAACTCAATCTGGCTAGCCCACCACACCGTCCACTAACAACATGTTGTATCTTTCTGACTGGAGAATTTAGATAAGACACAAAACAAAATGTTCCAAATACAACGTAGTAAACTGGAATCAGAGATTGGTGTTCTTTATAAGATGATCTCTAAGATGCCATAGTAACATTTGGCAAGTATAAATGGGAATTTATATTAATGAGAACAGCTGATTATTTGGAATCAGTATTGAAGATTAATGTATAAAAACTTATTTAGCCCAGAGTCATTTTTCACATTACATTGCAGGAAATTTATCATGATTGTGTCAATGTCATGTAAGGTTCACCATGACAGGACTGGGAAAGGCCATACATTGTTTTACTGTCATAACAAGGTTGAAATATACAATACAGTACTTTAATCTTTAGAAATGCTTTTTGTTCTTTTGTTCTTCCACTATTTGGTTACATGAAAAACTTCCTATTTACAACAAAATAACTACTAAGACTAGATTGAGTCACAGTTTATTATATACATGTATAGCAGATAGTCCTTTTTTTAGTATATAAACTCAATTACAGTCAATTAAGTCACCGACAAAAGGTGGCCACTAGGCCCAGGCTAGGCCACTATGCCAAGGTGGCTGCTAATGACTGTAGACCAAGATGCATGAATGCTCCTATTCAAGAGAGTAACAGAACTTGTTATGTATTGCAGGGTGGGCTCCACACATGCAGACATTATCCTGAGTGGGCCACACATCCGTGATCATCACTGCACCTTTGAGAGCAGAGAAAAGAATGGAGAAAGTGAGTTATCAACAGTTGCATAAACAGTGGCATTAAAATATTCCTGTTAAGGAAAGTGTTATACAGTTGCATAAAATATTCTGTGAAGTACTGTTGCATAGATTCCCTATTTGAGCATATTGAAAATGACTGTTTTCTTCAATTTACAGACAAGACTGAACTTGTATGTAAAAACAAGACAACAACTGTTACTGAGAATCCAAGACTTGATATAAAGTTGCGAGGCAACATTGTGTCTAAGTCCATTATGTATATTTTATATTAACCTTAATTGTTGTTCCCTTGCAGTTATTGTCACAGTGACACCAGAGAAGAGTGCAACCATATTTGTGAATGGGAAAACTGTGGAAGGACCACTGCTACTTAAAACAGGTATACCTGTATAAACCCTCTTAGGGACTCTAAAGGACATGTACAAAATAGGTATCTAGACCTTGACAGGGACTCTTAAGGACAAGACAATGGTGGTTTCTATCACTTAGCAGTAGATGCACTTTCATATGAGTCAAGCTAACTCAAACTTTAAATGCAGTGTCAGGGATTTCAACAGCAGTATAATCAAGCAACAGATAGTAAGTGAGTGAGTGAGTATTCAGTAAATATGCAGCTATTTTGTGTTAAATGTGATATGTGTTTTTTTAGGACACCGTGTGATCCTGGGAAAGAACCATGTTTTCCGGTTTAACCATCCAGAGCAAGGTATCTATTTCAATTCTAAAGTTTCTGTATGCAAACTTAAGTAACATTCAAATACAATTCAGTCTCGACAACTGGATAAATTTTTATTAATCTCTTCAATTTATCCAGTTGTGGAGATTGAATCGTATTTAAATATTGTTTACCCGGATGTCTGATCTTGATTAAAACCTACGTAACAAATTATTGTTATCCCATGTTGATAAGATAACAACTTTTAATTGACATTCAATGGTTTTTACAATTCTTTTTGTCTCTTTGCAAATTGGCAAGTGTAGCATCCGTTTTTCTATATTGTCATTGTTGACTAACATTTAGAAAGGAAAATATGACTTCAAACTTGTAACAGCCTTATGGTGAAGCTATTTTATTTGATGTATACTAGCAGGCTACTCACTATTTCATACTAATGAAACCTTATTGCATACCATTTCAGCTCGTCAAGAAAGGGAGAAGACTCCATCGACAGAAACTCCAGGTACAGTTGAGGCACAATGTAGGTACTTTTGCAAATACTATATGTAGTGTGTTTTGTTCATAGTCAAACCATTATTAAAATAGTAAACCAAAATGCATAATAGCATGAAAGCTCATATGTTAAATGGTATAATGCATTATTTTCACACTCAGAAAAATGTTACGTGTAAGGTAAATTTGGTAACTTTGCAAATTGTAACCACATAACTTTTTTTTTATTGGTAATTGTAATTGTAACTGCTACAACTAGTAAAGTTGACAGGGGACTGTTCAAGTTTCTTCTTCGGCCTGCCCCATGCTGTCCTTCATGATTACCTGAAACAAGTAAGAAGTGCATGTTTAACAAGTTGTAATGACATTGCTGCAGTGGGAGAGCCTGTGGACTGGACCTTTGCCCAGATGGAGTTGTTGGAGAAGCAAGGCATCGACATGAAACTGGAGATGGAGAAACGGTTAGTCTAACCAACCATTGTGCTCTTTTCAAAGTTCAAGTAGATCAAAATCTGTTGGAGGTTTGAAGATGTTTTGCTTTGCATGTTACCATTTCTTGTTTTAAAGAAAAAGTACATAATTACATATACCTGTACATGTAGTACATAAGAAACTTGTAATATATCTTGTAAGGTCCCTCAAAATGAATCCAAATACAGTGGAAGCCGCTTAATGTCACACACAATTTGCCAGTGAATCCCGTGCAATTATCCGGCGTGTGTGATAATGCGAAGTTACCCAGTTGGACCGCACCGCCACGGGATTTTGGGATTCCGTGCAATTGACCGAAGTGTGCGTTTATCCGACGTGCAATTAACTGGCTTCTACTGTACCAGTATCTAGTATCAAACTTGTCAATGTTTTGAAAGGAATCAGCCTTGAAGCAAAAGAAATAAATTTTGAAATTTGTGGTCATTTTGTGACAGATTGCTTGCCATGGAGGAACAGTACCGACGAGAGAAGGAAGAGGCTGACCAGCTATTGGAGCAGCAACGACTGGTATGGCCACCCTCCCCTCACTTGCACAATCACCCAACCAACCACAGTTCAGCGCGTAGCCATGCACGTCGGTCAGCCCTTAAAACTTCTCATGGGGTTTTATTTGGTTCTGGGGTACAGAAACACTGCAACCTGGAAACGCACTTTTTTCTTCAAGTTGGTGTTTATATGGCCTCATAGTCATGAAACATCCAAACAAAGTATCATTGGAGAAATAATCAAAGATAAGGTGAAAAAGGAAGACGACACACATCAATACAATACAATTGAGCTACAGAGGTCTTCTGTCCAGAGTCTAAAGGAAATAATTTTCAACTTAGAGTCTCTATCCACATTTTGGCACTTTGAAGTCAAGAAAGAGGGAAGTCTGCCTGCCATGTTACCTTCTAAGAATGTTCCAGGCATCTTGTATTTGTTTGAGCTTTTCACATTTTTAATGAGCGGAGAGAGGGTCTGGCCGTCGGCATGGGAAAATCAGCCAATGCCACGGGTAAGATGCACACTGTTGTCTTCTTGTGTCGTTAACTTTTCCTTCCAAACCTGGCTGGACATGCACTCACCAATCAGACAGACCGATGGGGAAATCAGAACGCGAGATTTCACGAATCAAAATTGACCGAATCACTTGGTTACGCACTGAACTGAATGAAGACGTAAAACCGAGCAGGCACTGCGACATCAATGATTGTACAGTCTCTGCTCCATCACTGTTATGCACTGTGTGAGGCTTTGTCATTAACATCAAGCTGAACACCAGTTTACTAACTCCACAGTCTTTCCCCTGCAAATTTAAATATTAGATATTCGTAGTTTTCATGAAATGCAGTAGTTGGCATCGGGAATTGATTCATCAAAAGTAGATGTGTAGGACTAACTCATCAACACAAGAAACCTTTGTCAGAACTTTTGCGAGATTTTTATTCCCAAAAACCATGAGCAAAGAAATTTCCTCATTGGTGACTCTGATATGCTGATGCATTCCACCAGTAATTTTCTTTTCTGCTTCATCTAATTTCCTTTGACATCTATTTGATTTATATAATTGTTAGCATATTTTCTGTGTTGTGTGCACTTTATATCTTTGATTTATATAGAAATTTTTTCTGTTCTTTTTTTTTTTGGTTTCACTTGAAATGGAGAAGGATGATGAGACCATGTCAGAAGAAGAGACAGAAAGTGAAAAGCGATCCTGTGAGGAAAGCTGGAAGCTGATAAGTTCCCTGAGAGAGAAAGTGTCTCCTGTCAAACTACAGTCTATTGTGAAGAAGTGCGGTTTGCCAAGCGACGGACGTGACAGGAAGAGAAAGGAGAAGCCGGCCATGCCATTGTACCAGATACCGGAGAGGCGGAAGCTGAATCGCCAGGATGTGAAGTGGCTCACGATGGCAGACCTGAAGGTCCAAGCCGTGAAGGAGATCTGTTACGAAGTGGCCTTGAATGACTTTAAGCATAGTCGACAGGAGATTGAAGCCATGTCAATAGTAAAGATGAAGGAGCTGTGTCGACTCTACAACAAGAAGGACACAAATGCAACCGAATCGTGGAAATCGGTCGCCCGTGATGTGTGGGAAACGGTTGGAATCGGAGATCCGCCGAGTCACGGACATCATCCGGAAGTAGATGAGAGGAGCAAGAATGACATGGAGGAGCTGAAGCACAACGTTACTGCACTGACGTGCATGATCCACGAGTTTAAAAAGGTCAACGAAGCCAAAGAAGCTGAAATCACTAACTTGCGATGCAAACTGGAGAAAATGGAGCTATACGTTTCTCCTGAAGCAGAATCATCAATAAAGCGGATGAAGGGGGCAGAGGCCCCACAGCCTCCGCCCATGGAGTATGATCCGTCCTCCCCTCCTCGACAGGATCCCATCATGCGACATAGTATGTCCAGTACTGATCTATCAAGGGAAGAGCGCATTCAGAGGCTCATGGATGAAGATCCAGCCTTCCGCCGCGGCCGACTGCGCTGGCTGCGACAGGAGCAGCAACGGCAACAGCAGCTGAAGATGGCAAAGGAGCGCAGTCAGCTGCGCATGTCTGGGAAGTATCCACAACAACAGCAGCAGCAGCAGCAGCAGCAGCGATACCAGCAGCAAGGCCAACAACAGCAAGGCTACAACTTCAGCCAGAACTTTAACAAGAACAAGGATCCTCAAGTCAAGCTTCGATTCCCCTTCCGAGCTGGCCAGCAACAGTCTTCCAGTGGCCGCGGCCGTAGCCTCAGCTTCGGCTCAAGCTCCAGTGCAGAAAGCCCCAATCAAGCCTTCCAGTTTGGTGCTATGGACAAGGATAAAGCTTGTCACTATTCCATGTTGAACATGTCTATGACGTCAGAACCAGAAGCAACAATGAGGGAGAATCCTAACCCAACAGAAGCAGAGCCACCTGTAGACAGGCGTGCTTCAGAGCCAGCAACAAATATGCGAGAAGTTGGCATGTGACACTTCTAACTCTAACAGCTTTATCCAAGATAAATATCAATAATGATCATGTATTGTGATGGCACTTGAAAACTTGAAAACTTCTCCCAACAATGATAAAGCCTTTCGACAATGTGGTAGCATTTGAAAGCTAACCTATACACCTTGATAGAGTGTTTGAAGTTTTAAAAAAAACTCAACTCTAAAGACGCATTTGGGAAGAATACATCTAGACAGGGACTTGTTCTTTTTTTTATACTATTTTATGGTATCTAGTCCACGGTTCTAGTCATATTCAGGAGGAGTATGTAATGTTTGAAACAGTAACAGTTGAGCGTTGCTAACAAGATAGTTTCTAATCATGACATCTGGGGAACAAGATTGCAATCATGAAGTTGGAAAATTTAACAAATATATGGGAAGCTGTTTACATTTATGAAAGAAACTTGATAAAAAACTGTAAACAAATAAAAAGACATAAACAATTTCAGTATCAGCAACATAGTGTGTCCAGTATAGAAATTATCTTCTGGACTAGTTAAACCTATTGTCCAAATTGTTTGTTCGGTTTGAATTGATTATGATATCTTATGAGAATTAAAAATGAAGATAAACAAAAACAACAGCATAATATAAAAAAAGCGTCCATGACAAAAAATGCATAATCTCTCAAAAGTGGCAGAAATAATGCTTGTCAAGATATGTTGTGTAAAGCAATACCTGGCATTTTAAGGTTTTGAATGTGGAAAAAAGGGTTGAACGACTCAACAGTCATGAATTACAGAAAGTAGGTGATTTTTAGAAAAATTTAGATAGAGAAATATTGTTTGTCATTAGTGCTGTTGTTGCATCTGTATACATGTTAATGTAACAGTAGGTTGTCAACATGTAGATTCCACAACAATTGTGTATAGACTGCAAATAGCATTGAATGTAGGTTGCATTTACCTTAGGTAAAAGTCGCAGAATTGGTTTTAACATTGTACAAAAGAAAATACATGTACTGTATTTGCTTACACTATATGTGCAGGTCAAGTAAAAATGCAGGACCTGGTGCGTGTTATACATGTGCCCACTGCATGTACCAATGTGCCAAAGCACCTTTTGCATAGTCTTCCATGTATTCTATACCACGGAAACTACAAAACACCTTATACTTAGAGTTTTGTAATTTTTGTAGACACTAAGTGCCTTAGTATGACTTAGATAAATTTGCCAATGTTGACAAGATTGGACATGGAATATTTACACCTGGATTCAAACTTCTCAAGATAAAGGAGTTGAACTCTTCTCAACAGGTTTTATATTGTTTGACACACCTTTCAAAAAGATACCTACTAGTAGTAAGTAACATGCAGGCAAGCTTTGGTATATTTAACATTTTTATACACACATTCACATAATATATGAACCAAACCCGGCTACTGTAGAAATGCTGTGTTTTGAGAGACTGTTTTGAAAGTTGATTTTACACTGTTTTGTATGGTAAGAAAAAAAAAGACTAGAAAAACTTAAAGATGCAACAATGTTCTCAAGATTTTAAGTCTTCCAAAATGCTCTGTTTGATACTCTGTGTGGTACTTTATCTTAAACTTGAGCCACAAATTTTGAAGACCTTTAAAAAAATGAATTTAAAAAAAACTTCAACAACTGTAGGAAGTAGTTAACCTTTGTGCGACAAAAATGGTGGTTTGAAAAGATGTCGCAGAACTTGAACTACGCAAGCTGTTTTGCTTGGAGTGATGAAGATTTCTGAATACATCACTACGTACACCGCCTCTTTGTTTTTGTCTTATTTTCTTGTGTCTTTTCTTTCAATGTTTCTCCACTATTATGTCGAAAGGATCTGTTGTCCATCAATATCAATGGTGTGCATCATTGGATCAGACATGATATATATTCATATTTTATTTATCAATTAAGAAGGTCCTATTTTGCATGTTACTACAAGGTTTAAAGCATCAAGTTACCAGTAAAATTTTTGCACTAGGTGCAACAAGATTTTTAAACTGCATGTTGGTTGTTTGGCATACATCTACATGTAATCTTTTCTATCCATTCTTTCCCATCCTTTGAAAGATACGCTAATATGGTAATGAACAATATTACATATATGTTGGTACCTACATGTATGAAGTTGAAAACTAAAAAACCATATGACAAGCAGCCAACAAGCAGATTTGAACTTCTAAACCAACAAAGGTTCAAACACAGAAACAAGAAGAAGCGCCAAATTTTGTGAAGTCCCCTTGTACATGTACAAGCTGACATTGGCAATTGTTGATCAATATTACACAAATGTATTTCTTCGAGGGAAAGATATTTGAAATACATAGCCTGGGTACCAGATAGTGATTTTTTGTCAAGGAAACTAAAAAAAATTGCTGTTCATATTGTTAACAGAAGGATTTCTATTGAGTATAGTTGCCATTGTCTTAGTTCAATTTAAGATTTTGATTGAATATTGGTCCTATAGGCATGCTCGCAAACCCAAGCATTGGATGCGGAAATCTCTGACACTCGGTAGAATCAGGACATGACTTTGAACTTATCCGACAACCTCACTTCCTGATGTCGGCTCCATTTACTTCATCTCTGTGATGGTCACACTTTTACAATAATTTTACTGGAGGACAGAAGACCTCGAAAATGATTAAGAAATCGTCTAAAGATAAAGATTGAAAAGTCCTATATATAGTATTAAATTTACTACCTTATAAAAAAAATACATATTATTCCCTATATTGAAATCCCACCTGTTCCGCAGGATTATGAGAGTAAGCTGCAGGCCCTCCAGAGTCAAGTAGAACGTGCCAGTCTACTGTCTGGCTGCACCACCCCAGAGTACAGTACTGATGATGAACAAGGAGAAAGTGAGTTTTCAACACAAAACAAAACAGAACGATTCAGAGTTACTTACTCTACAGTATAGTCACTGTGTACATCATATGGAATTAATTAATTAGTTAATTAATAACTGGTTTATTGCATACAAATAGTACAAGTAGTCCGGAAATAGCAGCCGAGGCTGAATTGTTTCAGACTTAACAAACGGGTTAAAAGCATTTACATTTCACGGGCTTAGATGAAAACATGACAATTATTGCAATTCTATAGATTGGCAAGAAATCGTTAAAATTCATATGTAATATAATATAATATAATATGAACATTGAAGAATGAAGAAGAATACCGACCAGAGAATAACAATTAAGATAATCTCCTTACAAACAACTACTACAGGAAATGATGCAAGTGGTCTCGTTTTCTCATTATGTAATAGACTGGTTTTCAAAATAATGGCAAGAATTGCATTATATGAAATAATCACAAGTTTGCTGAGCATTCATAATCAATAGCACAAGAATTTAAAAAGTATTTCGATCTTTTCACAATGTGTGACTGTTAAAAAAGCAAATATGGAAAGAGTCGGATTACTTGACAAATGTGTCTATGCAGGTGAACCATCCTGGACAGAGAAGGAGTATCAACTAGCACAGTGGGCATTTATCAAGTGGAGATATCACCAGTTCACATCGCTCAGGGTATGTACTGTAGCTATCTGCCGTGAAAAATATTGTTTCCTATGGAATTGCACACTATATAATAGATTGGCAAGTGCTTACTCTAAATGTTGGGATTGTAAGGTGTAACTTCATCAAAGGTAAGGTTTGCTATCATATATGGCCTTGTTACATATTCTGTTTGACATATATATTAGAATTGATTATAAATCATTACATAAAATCTCCACCCCTTAAAGTTCAATGAATTTGTATGTCACTTTCCTTGGTGCTGAAAACATAGATATTGTTAACTTTCCATTGATGAAAATGTGTCAACTTTGTCTTTTTGTTTTAATATACAAATATGTATACAGCATGTGGTGTATTATCACCTGTTGTATTATTTCTTACCTCCAGGATGATCTGTGGGGGAATGCAATCTTCCTCAAAGAAGCAAATGCCATCAGTGTGGAGCTGAAGAAAAAGGTGAGGATACAATTTACAAGTAATGTCATTTGAATATGATTTCTTTGTCATCTTCAGTAGAGAATCATCCTACCTAAAATTCATCAGTTTGTTGAAAGGAGAAAGTCATGTTATGCAGGCACATCAAACAGATGTAACAGATGATTCAAAACAAAGGAGTTGGTTTTCTTATTTTGTCTATAAATCTATGGAATTTCAATCTTTTTTTATCACACAGGCTGCTTAAACAACTTTTTCCAAGCCAACATACATCCTTTGTATAAAATTCTGCTTCAAATAACTCAGTCTGGTGCATCTATAACTTTGTCTTTGTACTGACCCCTGAATGTTTGCCCCTAGGTCCAGTTCCAGTTTGTTCTGCTGACCGACACCATGTACTCCCCCCTGCCCCCTGACCTGATGCCCCCGGACGTGGCGTCTGACCAGCCCTACCCCCGCACAATCGTGGCTGTCGAGGTCCACGACCTCAAGAACGGTGCCACTCATTACTGGACACTGGATAAACTAAGGTTCACTTCCCCTTACTATACCCATTTACTTCTGTCATGACAAGATTTCCTTCTCTTTCTCTCTCTACATGTATATATAGAGAGAGAAAGAAAGAGAGAGATAATATATAAATGTATATATATTTATATATATACATATATATATATATATATATATATATATACGAATGTATAAGTATCACTCTATCCAAAAGAGATTTTGTAATCCAAGACACAAATTTCTAATATGCACAATGTCTTCTTTGAATCAGACTTTGTAATGTAGCTCCCGTTCGCTCTGAAGGAATAGCCGTAGATATTACTACCATTATATAGTACTGTTAAGCAATTTGCCATACATTATAATCAATGCAATTGTTGTGCAAGTTTGATTTGATTTATCAAAATTCTTATGTTGGGCTCTAAACCAAGATAGACAGTATTATTCAATCTGAGAAGTAGTTATAGTGATTCAGATATTGTTTTTCCATGGAGCAGACAGCGGCTTGAGTTGATGAGAGAAATGTACGACAGTACAGCGGAGATGACCACTACTTCAGCTGCAGACTGTCCGGTAGAAAGTTTGACCGGTGGTGACCCTTTCTATGACAGATTCCCCTGGTTTCGCCTTGTCGGAAGGTTTGATCCTTTTCACGAATTTGTTTATTTTTCGAACTGTGGTTCCTTTTGTATTGAAAAATTACTCTTTTAGAAGACACTGGAAGAATATCTTCAATGCATACATACATTGTACCAAGTATAAGAATCCCTTTTTTTCCCACCGCATACATATGGCTTCTTCTTCTCTTTGTTCCCTTTTGATATACATATATGTACAGATGCATGTTTTGATCCAATAGGTTAACTGGTAAAATGCTTCATATTCACCCACTCTCATATAGTCTACATGTATGTATTTGTTGAATTCTACAAGGCCCACAAGACTTTACTCCAAAACATTTCCCAATAAAAGTAAACAATCTTTTGATAAGAAGATTAAAAGTGATGCCAAACTGTACTTGAAAAGCATGCCATTTCTCTCCTTTGTGCATGACGTGTACCGGTACTTCACAATCAGGACATCCCTTATCTCTATGTGTATCTTCCACATGTATCACTTAAGCCATGTTTTACAACTGTCTGCCTAGCAGTGGAACCCCCTTGTCAGCCTGTCTTCCTGATGACAGGACCCATTCCCCCACCACACCACCCGGACTGTCCGTCCCCCCCGAACCCATGTCCTCCCCATCCCCCCTGACCACTGCCGACAACCAGGCCTTTTACGATTCGGACAACTCCGACAGTCAGTCCTCCTACTCTGTGACCACAAGTACCCTGCAGCAAAGTCTACCTCCTAGCTATGACGTGGATAGCAGGAAAAGCCCTGTGCCTCGCCATTCTCGTGACAGTTGCGATGACAGTGATACTGACTGTGCGAGCTTGCCGTCAGACGATTGCGAAGACCCAAAGATTCCGAGCATGGACCCCTTCACTGACCCGGTCTCGTGGTTCTGTTTGGTGGGCAGGTTGGTGGAGATGGCAGCCAGCTAGAGCATGTCAAGCAGTGTGCCTTCTTCTGCCTACATGTGTACATGTGATTTTCTTTCTGTTTTACTTTTTTTTTCTTATTGGGTTTCCTAGTTTGGTTGTTGTGTCGTGATGCTAGTGTGTGGTCGTAAAGTGGTGTCAGAAGAACATTTTATGCCGATATGATTTGGTTTCATCTACATACAAGGTTTAAACAGATATCCTTTAGCTCATCTCACAGATGATGATCAGATGACAGTCTGTATGACCAGACTATATTACCCTTGATTTCTACATCACAGCATTTTCACAGGTTTGTTTCAGGCAAGACTTCACTTCTGATCATTTCATGTCCTGACAGGAATCCTTTTAACAAATCTATAAGAGCCATGAGTTGGATGACCAGGCTTTGTACCAAAATTTACCAGGCTTTGTACCAAAATTTTTATACCATTTTCATAATTGGTGCAGTAGAAATTATCTGTAGTAAGTTTGTGTTTTAGTAACTATTTTCAAAATGGGGGCTGCAGACAAGAGATTTTTTCCTCTGTAGGTTAACTTATTAGTGTCAGTGGAAAGATAGAGAAACAATGACAAATAGAGTTGCATTGCATGTAACTTATAGAAAGTACGATGTGACGTTGATGTTGCAATTACAACAACCATACTGAAATGCAGATGTGGAAACCTGCAAAAATGTGAATGTGCATGAATTTGTTTCATTTAGTGTAATGTTATTAGATTTCCATAGTACTGAATTATCAGTTGTTGTTGCATGCATGAATTAAGTTGGAAAAATGTCCCGTCAAATTGGTAGTTGGTTTGTAAGCTTGTTATAGCTATATAATTATCTTAACAAAAGTTGTAGCAATAGGTGGAAATAGATGGCTTGGAGTTTTATAAAGCAGTGAATCAGTATGTATCAGAAGGTTTTGATACTTTAACATTTTTGTAGACCATAACAGTGTGGACCGGCAGAAGAAGGCACTTGACACTGCTTGTATGCATGTAGTCTACAAATTGGCACTGGATCCTTAATAAATGGAGGTTAATATAACACATAGGTATATGAATGTGATGCAAGAGGAGACACACCCAACCAAGGAAGAATTTTCTGCCTTATAGAGTACCATTTTCCTTTAATATTTAGTCATTTAGTGTTCTCTGTAATCTTTGTGGGAGAAATTAATGAACAAGGATAATGATGTTTTCTGTACATATTGCTTTCACAACCTCCTTTGATTTCATATGCCTTTCTGGAGAATAGAAAGAGAATTATCAAAATCATTTATCATAATAACCTGTTGTATCCCTTAAATGGAAATCAGTACTCTAAAGGTTTGTTAATTCAGTCCCATAGGGCAATATATGTGTCCCCTCATATGTCTCTGTTCTCCATTGTTAAGGATCTATTGCTTCCTTGGTACTTCAAACCAGATTGGTCTGAGGTACCCTTAGTTTTGAGCCATCTCCACTGACCTGTATGTTACATCCATGTAGACTTCTGTGCCTATGTACTCTTTTCAAAGTACGATGTTGCTGCTATGTCCACACCGTCAAAGTGTTCTATTCCCCCTAACTCCACATCTTCAAGGTGTTTGGGCTTTTAAACAACATTTTGGAGGCAAAGGTTCTACATCTCAAAAAAAGCACAACTGTGAACAGATTTTTTAAGATTTGACCCTTTACTCTGAAGACTTTATCAAATTCATGTTTTTTTATACCATTTATATTTCATATCTCAGAGTACAGTGTGACCGAAGTCAATATGAGATGTACAGGAAGACATAAACTTTATTTCCCTTTTTAAAGCTTGTCCTGAATTCAAACAAAGAAAAAATGATCATTTCTCCTTCATCTTTTCCTTTGTTGTGTACCAGGAATGTCTCCTTCACTGACTTCTAAAGACTGAAGAAATTTCTATCCGTGCATCTTTTGCCAGCAGCCCCTGTTCTTAGATTGTTCATTTCAAATTTGTTGACAAGGTACAATCCAAGTGCAGATTAAAGAAATATATTTCTTGACAAAGAGAAAGCTTCATTGAAAAACAGTGTAAATGTGAAATTACCTATCCCTATTTGTCGTTCTCACCACCCCCGCCCCACAATTCATATCCATTCCATTGCTGACTTAAGTTTACATATTGTCCTTGTGTTTATGTTGTTCTCCTGCACTGGTGTTGATGTTTGTTCATCTGTTAAGTTGCCAGCAGTATAGGCTTGATCAAATGTAGCCAAGTCATTTAATACTGTAAACAATTGGTTATTTCATTTTTTATGTGCACATGCCATTTAAAAGTAGCATATTCAAAATAACATTTTTTATCTGTTCACATGAATTTGCAGTCTAGTGTGTTACAGTTATTTATTTGTTGGTAGCAAATGCATCTTTATACTTAAAGAATACTGATTTATCTTTTAGATTTAGCTGTAGGCATGGCAGTTAAAACTTAACAATTCCGGTATTGAAGATTTTGTCATCTGTATTGAAAGCTTAGTTTGAGTAGTCTGGATAATCTGTCTTACAAATTCTGATAAGAACTGATTCCAACTTTTTCCATGATTTAATGTGATATTTTCATCTAAGAGTCTTTAGAACACTTTACTGACAAGCTACTGTGTTTCCATCAAAGTTTCAAATCAAGCAGAAATGGGCTTGCTATTCCGTGCACAGCATGATTAATGTTATGTCTGTTTCCCTGCTGCAGAGCTTTTGTGTACCTGAGTAACCTGCTGTACCCAGTGGGGATTGTGCACCGTGTGGCAGTGGTCAGTGAGAAGGGTGATGTCAGGGGGTGGCTACGGGTGGCTGTACAACATGTCACAGGTATGGTACAGTTTAAGTAGTATATACCAAGTATTAGGAGCACATATGGATGTCACAATGTGAGACAACAGTAAGATCAATAACACTGGCCATAATTAGTCCTATGACAGGGCCACCCCACATATGTTTCTGGGTTCAATAAAGGGACCAGTCCCCAAGTCTGTCCACCTCAATTCTGACCAGACAAGCAGAAAGTGCACATCTCATCTTTTGCTCCCATACACAAGGATAGCTGGTGTGGAGACCATGTAAGATATAGTGCACTATGCCAATATCATCTCAGCTCATTATTATTATACTGCACAAGAATGGTTTTATCATATTACATAGGACCAAGGACAATGTTGTCATTGTGAATGCCATTCAGCACCAAGGACAGTGTTGTGTGAATGTCATTCAGCTCCAAGGATGGTGCCATCTAAATGTCATTCAGTATCAAGGACAGTGTTATGTGACTCACATTCAGCACCAAGAATGGTGTTATCTAAATGCCATTAGCATCAAGAATAGTGTTGCCAGTGTGAAGTTTGACAGTCCTTTTGAACCCTGCTGATTACCAACCAAAACTGACATCTCTGATATGTTTTTACCTGATGTTGTTCCTGCAGACGATGATGCTCCTGACTGCACTGGAGGAGTCTGTCAAACTGGGACCGCCAGGATTGCCTTTAACCAAGAGGAACTGCAGAAAAAGGTATCTAGTGTTTACCTCATTTAGAGTAAAGCCCCAGGATCCTGTTGCACAACAGGAAAAGCCATTGACAGACAAGTTTTGTAGCTTCCTTTTGCGAAATCCTATCATTCATCCTAAGATTTCCAGAGATCGGTCAACAATCACAGGTCAATGAGTTCTGTACAATGTAATATTGTAAATTTTGACATTCAGCAACCTTCAAGCAAACAACAACTGCAGAGGAAGCTTGCCAAGAGCTGAAACAAGAAGAGTTATAAGACGTAAAAATAAGGAAATGCCGATCACTTTGATTGAAGCAAGTCACTATCTAAACTGATGTTTTGCATCCTCAGATTGATGCTGAGAATGAAGCGGAGGCAAACATTCCCTCGGGAGAGGAGCTGCGTATTGTGGAGGGGCAAGGTAATGGGACAGGTAGGGGCCGAGCCTGAACACGTTGGGACAGCTCCACTCTTCACACCCCAACCTAACACCAAAACCCATTTCTTGATTGCACTAAACTGAACTAAATCTAGGGAAATTCCAATTTGTGTGGAGTATTATTAATGCATACATGGCAAAGACCATTCCCTTCCTTGAAACATATTGCAAACATTTTCTAACATGCCCCGTAGTGAACCAAGAAAACTGTCTTCTGATTTCCAAGCTGTTCAGGTACACTCCAGATTGTGTGTGAATTGATTGTGTTTTCACATCCCATTTCCACTTCCTTGTTCATCATTCCAACATCATTTCCAATCAAAGTGTTCTTGATGTAACATATTACATTCCATCAGCTTTGTCATCCCAACCATTGTGTGATTGTAACAGTTCATCTGATGCTATTGTTATACCATTCTGGGTAAAAATTGTATTTGAAGCTGGTGTGTATTTTCCTTAGCATGATAAATTGCATGATAGAAGCTTCAGATTTCTTTGATTCATGAATGTATGGAGGCATCTTCTGAACTACATGTATTTTATACATGTCTCATATTATTTTCTTTGCATGTTATATATATATATGTATGTTTTATGTCATGGTGATGATTTGTTTTGTTTTGTGGATTAGTTTCAACTAGATTTGCATGTTGCCTTTGTAATTATTAGTTCATCTCAGATCAAAGGATTGTTATTGTTCTAATTTTGTTATTTTATGATAAGAGGATTGTTATATGCAAGGACTTGATACATGTATAAGCACTACAAGCTTCATGTCCATTGATTGCTGAATTTATGTATATGTGTGAATTTAGAAAAAGAAAAAAGACTTCAAGACAAATTAGGAAGCCAGACCATGTATGTGAATAACAAAAAAAGAACAAGACTATACATGTATCATCATATTAGGAAGCCAAACCCTAGCCCCTGTTTCTTCCACAGATGATGAGGAGGCCAGCGAGGCCTCGGCAGCAGCAGCTGCTGCAGCTGCAGCAGGTGGAGACGGCCAGAAGACACCTGCCGAGGAGGAGGGTGAGGAGGAGGACAGCTGGGTACAGTTCATGAAGGAGCACCCCCACCTGAAGCTGGGCACCACCTTCACCTTCCGGGTCACCCTTCTACAGGCCTCCGGCATCCCACCGGAGTACGCTGATGTCTTCTGTCAGTTCAAGTATGTTCATCTCCTATATCATAATGTACAACTGTAACAGTTTTGTCTGTTATGGACAAGTTATATTTTTCAATATTTTTCAATATTTCTGTTCCAACACTGTATTGTGTCTTCTGTCAGTTCAAGTAAGTTCTTATCCTATATCATATATACATGTCTATACTACTGCCCCTACGGCCACATGAGCTACGGGACGAGTGAGTGAGAGTGATACTAACAGTTTTGTCTGTTATGGACAAGTTATATTTTTCAATATTTTTCAATATTTCTGTTCCAACACTGTATTGTGTCTTCTGTCAGCTTAAGTAAGTTCATGTCCTGATAATATTTGTGTTTGTTCTGATAAATTCATATTACAGTACTGGTCTAAAGAGGTGCATTTCATCAGTTGCAACAATGCATTGCTTATTTTATTCATTCATTCAGCATAAGTAACAAAAAGTGAATGACACTTAGACATCATTTTACTACTTATAGTCTCTATTGATGGTAAGCTATAAAAAATTCTTAATCTAAAACGTCTTGATCACTAGGCAACAATAAAGCATAATGATGTATTTGTGTTTTTTTACAGTTTCCTACATCGCCATGATGAAGCCTTCTCCACAGAACCACTGAAGAACACTGGCAAGGGGCCACCCCTCGGTTTCTATCATGTGCAGAATGTAGGCACCATAATTCTTCTTTCATAATTAGAGGAGACTTACTCTATATCTAATAGTTTTGTGATTTCATAATTTTTATGAAATTTTGTGTTCATTTTCTTACTTACAAATAACGTCCCTCATTCCAAAAGAATGCGTTCTGCTTTCGCTGCAACCTAAATTGGAATTGATTGACCTTTGATAGTTGAAATATCATGAAAAATGACTTGCATTTTGTAAAAGACATCAAAATACAGAAAGTGTAAAGAGATTTGTCTTTTATCTATGAAACTGTTTAATTCCTGGGTTGCAGCAAGGTCACAGCCCTAGTGGAATAGGGGTGTCAGCAAAAGTTTGAAATAAAGTACTTGTTTGTAACATTGCCATTAACTGTGTTCCCTTTGTACCACCTCAGATTTCAGTAGTTGTGACCAAGTCGTTTATTGAGTACATCCGGAGCCAGCCTCTGGTGTTTGAAGTGTTTGGTCACTACCAGCAGCACCCTCTTCACATGCAGGCCAAGGAAGAGGTCATGTAAGTACTACCTTCCAGTCTCTCACCACTTATACATGTACTCATTACAAGTACATGCAATATTCCTAGTTATATTTTTGATGATTCTGGGTTTTCTAACTATATATCATCATGTATTCAACTTCGTCATTTCCCTTTTATTTCCAGCATGCAGCGTAGAATGCCCCGAACATTCCCACAATCTCTCCCACTGGCAAAACCAGGTATGGTAACAAAATTTTTATTTTAGGCTTGATTAGATTTTTTATTAAAGAAACACCAGGTCCTTAATACTGTTGAAAGTAGGTGAATATTATACAGAGTTTGTTTGTATTGGAAGGAGTGTTTCTAGTTTATAGAATGATATTTCTATTCATTTTTAATCCATTAGCAAAACATTTTGATTTACAGTTCCGTCTCCAAGACATGGGCGTGTACCAACAACACCCAAGTAAGTGTCTTATCTTTACTTCTTGCATGGTGATACAAAGTAGACTTGAGTTCAAAGCCTGTTAATGTCAATGTTTCTGAAGCATAAATTAAAATCCTCTTTTTGCAGAATTCTAAGAGTAAGCTTTGAAAGTGAGACTATGAGCATCATATAATAGAGAGATGTACAGTGTATGAATGACCAATGTGATCTTTTCCAGCTTGAACATGACTCACTGCAGTTATGACCTGCTGGGCTGGTGGGAGATCTGTGAGCTGGGACCTTCAGGAGAGTAAGTTGTCTCAAACCATTGTGATCATTATCAAACTGGACACAGAATCACATGGCATGCAAAGAATACATGAGAAATATTAATTTCCAGCTGTGTCTGGGAAAATCCACACCCCTGGCAAGTTAGATAACCCACCACGCCTTTCAAAAAAGAGAAGGGGCATGCCCCAGAGTTCTACAGTGCAAATCATTCTGTCTGGAGTTGTTGATTCACTTCAAATCACCTCTGTCTCGTATCAGCCTTGTTTCATCAGGACTTCAGTAAGAATAATGACTATCAGTTAATAATGGAGATCAGAATCGAACCAAACCCTACCTGAGATAGTTGTAGACACCAAGCGGCTTTCATCAGAGTATTCTGTAACATTAATACACAATGTAGTACAAGGTACATGTACATCTATCCTCCCTATACTATCTACAGGTACATAGCAGCTGTAGTGGACCACAGTGATGAGAAGCCATGTCAGGGGGTCTTCATGTTACATCAGGTGAGTTCCTCTGCTTTAAACCCTGCCTTCAGAGTCTTACATGTACACTTGCAGGGTGTAACCTTAGGAATCAAAGACATCAAGCTCAGTCTGTTACTCACGACTAGTTTGCTGCTGCTAAGAAGCTTTCCTATGGTATCCACCATATTTCTTCAGCTCTGAGGGCTCACGTAACCAGCGGGTTGGAGTTCACTCTCTCTAAGGTCACGTGACTGGACAAGTGTGTTGTATGTGTATACACATGTAGATGGTAGGGAGTCAGTGGTGGCCCTGCATGATCACGATTCAGCATAGATGACCAGACCCTGATGTGAATGGCCTCTTCAATTCCACTCTCAACACCTGCTCTCTCTTTCTGGGGTGTTTAGGGGACAGAAATCTACTTGCACTAAGAAAAAGGATAAGGACATCATACAATTTGTTTTTTGCCGAAAAAGATTAGAGACATTGATTGTCTGTATTGATCTTACAGGGTATCCAGAGACGAATCCGAGTGACCCTTGTCCACGAGCCAGGACAAGATGTGGTGTGGAAAGGAGTGAAAGAAGTTGTCATTGGTAAGCTACATGTATGAGTATTATTTGAAGATTCTAATGGATGAAGTTTGCCTCTTTAAATGATAAACAGCCCTAATTCATGAATTATACCTTAACCATTTCCCTTTTCAAGTATGCAGTGTACACATGTATGTACATGTACTCAGTAAGGAAGCATTTTTATTGCTCACAATATTAATATATATTTTTTAGGCCTATACATGTCTATGGCTGGTTTGTCTGTAGCGTTTTGTGTTTTGTCTTCACAACCCCATGTTATACATGTAGGTTGGCCTACTATTCGTCCAAAATCAACAAAAGACATGAAATCCTTACGCAAGAAGCTCCTCTATGGTGGGTGGCATGGTGTCATCAATAACGCCAAGCCTGCACTAAGAAATAAGTTAGATCTATACCTTAAAATGTTAACTCTAAGGATAGAACATGACATTGCAGGAATATACTAACCAGAAATGTTCAACATCATGCTTCAGCCCCTATTTTTGGTTTAAGGCCTGTACTACCCAGTTCACACAACACATCATGGCTGTGATTTTGTTTATTTCAATTCTTACTTAAAGTTTTTAGTTCATTCCTGAGAAATACAGGTTAATCTCAATTGTAATTAACTCTTATATAATATCATGTATTTTCTCATAAGGCTGACTTTTCTCTGTTTTGACTAAGATGATTGGAGTTTCTGTTTTATGTTGTTGTAACTTTACTATAATTCTTAAAAGTACCATCTGTAACAAGACTACACATAGTAATGAAACTATTACTAACTACAACTTCCCTTAAAAAACTATGTTTTATCTATGAGTTGTTGTCCAAACTTTCTAACCATGATTTTGTACTCTTCCTCCTAGGCCGTATCAGAAACAAGTTGGAAGTGAAAGGTCCTGACGGTGAGGTGTCTGCCCTGTCACTCAACATCTGCTCACAGGGGTACCTCTACCCACCTCATGACCTCAGGTACATGGAGTTCTGACACTAACAATGCTGTTAGATCAGCTTTGCATACATTGTACATGGGTTCAACAAGTTGCTTTGTGCACAATACACAGAATTGCTTGAATAATTATATGCCACATTGATAGATAAGAATTCGTCGGTGTATTTGGCTACTGCATTTTGTTTTTTACCTGTACATCCTTGCCGTCCGGCTATTGCCTGTTGTGGTTAAGTGTTGTACTTGTATGTCTCACACCGTATGTCTCTACTACTGCTAATGCTGCTGTACTTCTAAAGCTTCAACTGTGCAATATTTTACGATTATATTATGGATTTCAATTAGAAATTTGAAGCTCTTGAAAGATTTATGTGTTGTGTTGTTGAGTTGCACTCACAAAATATGAGCATTGTTGTTACAATACTCTCATCATTGCTGATAATGATTACAGTCATCATGACTACTGCCTTTAGATTATGCATATGAGTCATATGGTTTGAATTCATACAATGTAATACGTGTACATGAATATCCAGTAGTAAAAAGACTTTCCCAGAGTTTACACTTAGTCTATTTTCTTCATTAAACCCAACTATTTCCCTTGATTATTTCCAAAAAGTTGTGTCTAAGTGATGTCTGACTAGTCTATGATGATAACCATACAGAAAAATTCAACATGTAACTGACAACAATAGTCTGTCTCTACTGATAACATGCCCTATCTCTCCCATTTGATTGATGTGTCTGTGTAGCTTAGGGATTCCAAAACTACATATAACATTGAAATAGCCAATGGAAAATTGTATGGAAAGCCTTGTTATTTGTATTGAAAATACCATTGTTTTCTAACGTATACAAAACTTAGTTGATGTTACAATCATGTTTCTTCCCTGCCTGTAGTGACTTTTAATCAAATGTCCAATTTCCATTTCAAGCACTACCATTGAGGAACATGACATTAGGTACTTGGTCTCGGTCATCAGTGTGTTTGGTCCCAACTACATACCTGTGTGATGGACTATCTATCTATAACAGAATGCACAATTTATATTTAATTCAAAGGGAATGCCTCTTATCAAATTTCAGTTGAGTCCAACAACTCTTTAGTCTGAGGTGATGCACTGTTTGCTGATACCTAACAAGTGCCATTAAGTTCTTACTTCAGCTAATTAAAACCTAGATTTAGAAATGACTTCAATTTCAGTGATGTTGATAGCATTAGATTGTATTTAATATTTAGAGTAGCTGCATGACAAGTGATGTCCCAACTAAGGTGAACTAATCATTGTACTTCTGTAATGCCATGTTGATGTAATTAATGTTTTGTATTTTGAAACTATTTTGATAGGGTGTTTTACCAGTTTGAAGCAGCCTGGGACAGTTCGTTGCACAATTCAAAACTTCTCAACAGGTCAGTAAAAGTAATGACTTTGTTTAATGTTTGTACAAGACATTGTATATGTAATTATATTAGATATAGAATTCTAGATTATTCGTAATTTGTATTGCCTTGAGAATATATCATCCATAACAGTTTTGTTTCCTCCATACAGAGTAACTCCTTACAGAGAGAAGGTCTACATGACAGTATCAGCTTACATTGAGGTACTAGTTTTGTTCTTTTACCTTAAGTAGATATAATGAAGAAAGAATTTAATGTCCTCAATTTTTAATGTATATAGGACATGATGGAAATTGTAGTTTACCTTATGCCTTGGCAAATCAGAGTAACTGTTCTGAATTCTGTCATAAAGGTTTGTGATTTGTCAGAATTTGTATCAGCACAATCATGATGTTTGTAAAAAGAAACAGAACTACATGTATGAACATCTGATTCATGTTAATGATAAGACTAACTGAGATGTTGTTCCTTACCAGCTGGATAACTGTGCCCAGCCAGCCTGTATTACAAAGGACCTATGTCTCACCATCCACAGTAGAGATGCCAGACTCTCACAGCCAAGGTAAACACTCTTGATGTGTGCAGTTTCTCTAGTAGGGTACATTTTTATTTACTTTTATGAGAATGCAAGCTACATAACCTTTGTACAAAATGTACAAGCATGTTTAATAGGAATCTGTAAGTTAGTGTTTTATAGTGTTTTAAATCTATAGTTTTTGGGTGTAAAAGTCTGTCAGTTAATTCTTGTTTCCTATCTGTTTCTTCCCTTAATATCATGTAAAAGATGCAGTTGGGTATGAGCATCATATTTACCAGTCTATACGTCTTGTTATTTCCAATCTGTAGATCCTTGCGGAGCCTGTTTGGAAGTGGCTACTACAGATCTCCAGACAGGTAAAGTATCATATACGGATACATTGGTTAACATTGACTGTGGTAAAATGTACAGTATCATCCATGAAAAAACCTATCGCCCAATGAATTCAACTACATGTAGTAAATATGAAGGTTACTAATGTCTTGCAATAGAGTAGTCAACTCAAAGAAGGGTCAGGTTTTGAACCCTAAAGAAAAATGCAACTTACAGTGTTCCTGTGTTGTTTCAGCAACCGTGTGAGCAGTGTGTATGAGCTGAGCCTGAAGCATTCCAGTCCAGAGGGCAGTCCAGGTAATACATGTAGCTAGCATTTATCTTCTACAGTCAAGTACATTTATGTCCATGCACATTTAAGGTAATACCATAACCCTATAGCTAACATTCACTCTGTATGGTCATGTATATGTTCATAATGTGTTACACAAGAAAATTGTAACTATTTTCTTTACTGTCTCCACACTCTGATTTTTAAAGAAGACTTTTAGTAAATTTTTCTTCTTTTGAATAAAAAAAATTGTGTTGTTGCATTGTAAAGATGAGAAATTTGATAATGATTTAGGAAAACAGTAAAAATTTGGGTTTGCAGTAAAATTTCAGTTCAGGGTGGTACAGGGGGCGGATATAACTAAAAGTTTGATATTTCTAGGTGGACGAAACGTAAGAAGAACATTTTTGTATTAAAACCACATTCAATGGAAATTTGTTTTAGAAATTGTCAGTACATTGTGTATCTAAGATTGACTGTTGATTGCTGCGTTCCTTCATGCCACGAAGATGGTGCTTCAGACGGGAAGGGACCGGGAAGTAAGTCCTCCTAAAAGTTCCAGCCCCCAGTGATTCACTCGTTTGTTTCTGTCAGGAGGATGTACTGTCACCTGTGTGGTCCGTGACCCTGCCCCCCTCCCCCTTAACCACCCTGAACAGTCAACACTATACACACCACCCTCATGGAAGACTGTACTGTGTAACATACTTTTTGTCACTCTTGTGATAAATGTTGATAAAACATATACCCTGCCCTTGTTTTGAAGTGAAAAGTCCCTCTTTGGTAATTCTTTCCTTCTTTATGTGTCTCTTTTCTGAAACAACAAAGAAAAGCCAACAAATATGACATAAAAATTACATATTTGTTTGAATGAAATAGAAATTATTAAATTTACCTCCGACGGCAACTGTGCCCAATGTTTAGTTAAGGACATACCTCAAAAATTACAATGGACAATATCTGAAACATTTTCTTAATTTTTGTTGCCTCCTTTCTTTAACTGAATAGTCCTATGCCTTTAAGATACAGATGTTTAACTACCAGTATTCCATTCCAACAGAAAAATACATGACTGTATGTCATGTTAGCAGAAAGCCAACATTGATAATAACATAGCTAAGATGATTTATGCTTCTTGAGTTAATATCGATCTGACAAATGTTATAACTCTGCGTTGCCTGAAAGGTGTCCAGCGGCGGAGACGGAGAGTGCTGGACACGTCCACGACGTACGTACGCGGGGAAGAGAACCTGGCGGGCTGGAGACCCCGCGGAGACTCACTCATCTTCGAGCACCAATGGGAGCTGGAGAAGCTGACACGGCTAGAGCAGGTAGGCCCCAACATACTCTTGCCACACCTCTTGGTTGGATGTTTTTATTTCCTTGAAATCATTGTACATTTACCTATACCTTCACCAAAGTGATACCTTCAACTACTGCTTGGGTAAGGAAATGTTTAACATTTTGATGTAAAACTGCCCAAAAGACAGACAGAAAATGTATTTCTAGAATAGTCAAGGTTTCAGTACCAAGAACAGAGGAGAGCTGCTGTGAGAGAAGATAGACAGACAGAAAATGTCTTTTAAGAATCATCAAGGTTTCAGTACCAAGGCCAGAGGGAGAGCTTTACAATGCTTGTACTTCTAGGTGGCTAGAGTTTGACACTTGCTGCTGCTGCTGCTGCTAGAGAAGACCGACAGAAATGTCTTTTAGAATTGTCAATGTTTCAGTACCAAGGCCAGAGGAAGAGCTTTACAATGTTTTTACTTTTAGGTAGAGAGAGTTCGACACTTGCTGTTGTTGCAAGAGAAGATAGACAGACAGAAAATTTCTTTTAAGAATTATCAAAGATTCAGTACCAAGGCCCGAGGGAGAGCTTTACAATGCTTGTACTTCTAGGTGGAAAAAGTTTGACGCTGCTATTGTGAGAGAAGATAGAAAGACAGGAAATATATTTTTAGAATTTCAAAGGTTTCAGTACCAAGGCCAGTGGTAGAGCTTTACAATGCCTGTACTTTTAGGTGGAGAGAATTTGACACTCACTGCTGATGCGAAAGAAGACAGACAGAAAATGTCTTTTCAGAGTTATCATGGTTTCAGAACCAAGGCCGGAGATAGAACTTTATAATGTTTGTACTTCTAAGCTGGAAAGAGTTTGACACTAGCTGCTGCTGTGAGAGAAGATAGACTGACAGAAAATGTCTTTTAGAATTTCCAACATTTCAGTACCAAGGCCAGAGGTAGAACTTTACAATGCTTGTACTTCTAGCTGGGGAGGTGGGGGGAGTTCAACACTCACTGCTGATGCGAGAGAAGATAGAAAGACAGATGATGTCTTTTTAGAATTGTCAAGGTTTCAGAACCAAGGCCAGAGGTAGAATGTTACAATTCTTGTACTTCTAGGTGGAGAGAGTTCGACACTTGCTGCTACTGCGAGAGAAGATGGGCATCGTTTCCGGTGAGGAAGGCAAGGAGATCAGGTGGATTCTGGGAGAGGGGGACGACGACACTGTGGACAGGCAGATCACCCTGTTGGATAAGGTCTGGACTCTCATCCAATAAGTCATAGACTCTTACCAAATATTATCTGATTCACTTAATTCTCTTTTTTCATGAAGACCTGTAATTGTACCATAAAGCACAGAATGAAGCCAACACATTAAATTTACTGTAGCATGCTGTAACTGTAACAAATTATTGTTGCCTGTATTATTCTGCCAGCATTAAGTAACAAAACTATGTGCTAATTGTATGGTGAATATTTAACATAGTATTTCAGATGAATAGCCCCTCTCTGATGACCTACATGTCAAAAGATATTCAATTTAACGAAATTTTGTGCATGGAAGAGACCATAGGAACTAGAGGATAACAGTGTTTAACAGTGACTATATTAATTTGTGTCCTTCATGTAGTGTTTGAAGCTTTGGAGCATGGAGCCCCTTCAACTATATGTAGAGGTAAGGCATACTTTAGGCTGTAGACAAATATAATGATAATCATAGAGTACAGTTATTTTGTTTCTTTTCTTTTAATCCAATTGTCAAAACATAAGGTAACCCTACATCATAGCAAGGCATTAAATCAACTCACATTGTATATAATGTCAAAATTAACAAAACTAATAAGATATGTCATATATCAGATCTATTTCATTATACTTTATGCACACTACTTTATTTTCGCTATGGGTTTCTTACAGGCTTTTCTACTAACAAATCTCATGAAGGTATTTAGAAACATTTTCACCTCATCCTACAATTACATTGTATATCATTAACCATTTCAGTTAACTTACTTTCCTTTTTCCTTCATGCTTGTACCATCTGGTACTGTTTTTGTAATGCTTCTTTCTCCATCAATATCATTTTCATCTGCATGTTTCATTTAAACCATGAACAGTGATTATTGTGAAGGCATTTCTTCAAACACCTACTGAGCTATGTGTAGATCTTAAAAAGAGTTAACCTTAGACTTGATACAGAAAGTAACTACCAGTATTACGTAGATTTCATGTTCATATTTTAGAAATCTCTTCATACATATTACATTAACCCAAAAAAGAGAACACCATACTTGTACATTTTGAATGTCAAAATGATACTGAACTGACAGAGATTTTTTTCACCACATGATGTTTTATTTCCCCATCAGGATACGGATGTTGACGATGATGATGATGATGACCCAGCAGGAATGATCCGGTCCGTCTCCACCCCAGTGCTGAGCTCCACCCTGGTGGAGAACTCCCCCCAGCACAGTCCAGCCAAGTCCCCGGTCCCCCCACCCCCTTTAGGGGCAGCAGACAGTGAGGGGCCCCTCCCTGAGGGGGTGGCGGTGCCTGTGCTCCCGCCCCTGCCCCCGGACTCTACAGACGACAACCCTGACTACCAGGCTCTCTACATTCCTGCTGTGGAAGAGATCAGAGTAAGGTACATAACAGTTGCTGACCTTTATAGACAATAATAATTTGTACCATTTCTATGAATCTTACCAAAAAAAGTTAACAGAAAAAAGAAGTCTTTCCTCCTTTTTGCACCAGTGCAGTTGATTGTTATGCACCACAGGCAACCTTGGCATCTGGATCCTTTTTCAGGTGTGCGTCTAGAGTAGCATCTCTGATCTGGTCGCACAACTTGTCTGAAATGCAAACATTTTGCGTGAAACTTAAATATTGCACTCCCCATTGATCATCCTTTTTTCTGTACATGAGTAAGATACAGTACTAGACGTTCTATGTATTACACTGCAGAATAGTGAGCTTTTTTAGGATGCACTGATTAGAAAAGGTGGCCAAACTACATTGTACATGTAGACTATAGAATCTTATACATGTACATTTGTTTATGGTTACATGTAGAAATGTGAATAGGGTGCTACATTCAATTTGTTTACCCCAGAAGTTCTGTTCCTTTCTGATCAAATCAATAGGTTCTTTGAAATGAAATTAGTGGTGTATCTTATCTACATGTATCTTGTATGTTTAACAAACTTTTTTTTCCTCCTCAGCCCTGTTGTGTCACGTAAAGGATACCTGAATTTTCTAGAGGAGAAAACCAGTGGCTGGATCAAGCGTTGGGTGGTAAGTCAGAAGTTATGTTTTCCTTCAAAGGCAAACAAAATGCTCCCTCCTCTTTTGCTCCTTCTTAATCTCCCCTGAAAGGTATCAACATCTGGCTATCTAAAATGATCACAATTGTAAGCCAGATAGTTTACGGCCTATTTTTTCTGGTGTGAGCCCTACAAAGCCTTACTACTACCTTGTCCATTTTTGGACGCCGTACACTAATCATGAGCACTCAAGAGGTATCAGGTATTTTTAGGTTTGGTGCCCGGCCTAGGCTATAGCACCAGTGCAAATGTGACTGCAACATAACATGTAGATCTCAGATTTCAGTTTTTCTATTAGCAAATGTGACAAAATACATTACACAGACGCTCAGGCATTGCTGATATTGGAGAGTCTAGAAATAGGGACAGACAAATTCAGTTTGGTGATAAAATGATGAGAAATTGTGAATGATCATTGTATCATTGGTTCAGTACGTTCAGAACAATTTTGAATTTCCTTTTCCACACTAGAGATTAACATTTATGTATTTTTGTTGCCTGTAGGTAGTGCGTCGCCCGTATGTGTACATGTACAACAATGAGAAGGACCCTGTAGAGCGGGGGCTGATTAACCTGGCCACTGCACAGGTGGAGTACAGTGAAGACCAGCAGGCCATGCTCAAGGTAACGCCACGGAGGGGGAGCTGCATGTACAGGGCTGTCTTCAGGACCCATCCCTTTATTCCAGGATGGAAATTTACTTGTTGGGAAGGGAAAAAAAATGACCCCATCTGTCAAATTTGAACTTCATGACATGAAACTGTTATAAATGTATTTTCATTGACTTAAAATGACACGTTTAAGTAACAAGAAAAATCAACAGCATGCATTCCTAAAGAATGAGTGGGGCAAAAAAACATTATAGCTGGAGACAGCCCTGGGTAACTTTTTGTGAGGTGACAGCTCTTGCAGTCTTGAACAACAGATCTAGAACAAAGAGCATAAAGTTCTGCAGCAGTCTCCTCCTAGACTTGCTGTATGATATCCTGTACATGTGTACTCTGCTATCAGAACAGCCTTCTTGTTTGGGATTACAGTAAGCTATCTTGACAACTTTTTAAAAAATATCTTATGTCAAAATTATCTAGCCTGGGTACCATCCGGGTAGTAGTTTTCTCCAGTGTTTGCCTCTGCCACCCATCTGGGGAACTGTATAATCTATTCAATGATTTTGGCGGTGACATCTGTTCAGTGTATTAGCAAATTAATTCAATGTGTTCTAGATCACCCGTTCAAATGAGCGTTCCAACACCTCTTTGATTACAGTGATCAATTATCCATTTCAAGTTTCTTGCGTAGCAGAAGCAAACGTAGAGAAAAGTGCTACCCGTTTTTTCTTTTGCATACTCTGATATATAGGATGTTTTTCTAAATGATTAAATCATTGATAATGTTAT
>NC_049992.1:10760514-10763228 GCF_000003815.2 Branchiostoma floridae | reverse complement strand
GTTCAAATTCTATCTCTACACTGGATAAAAACTTCTGGACGTTGTAACACAATATTAGTGTTGCTTTTAAGACTCATCTGTACTGGTGAACAATAGGGTCTTGTGGCACCATCAGGTAACCACAGCACTCAGTGTTCAAAATTCTATCTCTACAACTGGATAAAAATGGAGATTTACCTCTGGATGTTGTAACACAATATTAGTGTTGCTATCAAGGTTCATCTGTCTAGTGAACAATAGGGTAGAATGCCAAATTGGTGGTCTTGTAGTCAGAGTTGTTGTCCTAGAATCCAAAGGGTTCTGGGTTTGAATCCCAACCACTAGCAGGCTCCAATGTGAGGCCCTTGGGCAAGGCACTTGAAAATGAGGGCTAAGCTGTGGTTAGGGACATCCTGAAAATCTTGTGTTTCAGGAGAGTGTTAGTCTGAAAAAAGTTTAGCCAATCAGTTAACATTTAACAGATACAGTACTGTACAGATTTCCAGGCATCACTATGTATAGTACTTGTATTCAAGTCTAATGGCAATAGTATAACGGATACATAGAATAGAAACTTCTGATCACTTGTGATATGATGGCATTTGAGGTTAATATATTATTTTACATTACTATTTTGAAGTTGAGGGAAGCATTGTGAATTTGCTAGCAACTGTTGGTCCTTTGTTTTTTGCAGGTCCAAGCTTGCCCGCCGTGCTGCCTACCTCAGAATCTAGCCGTGCTGTGCACCCAGTCAGACCTGGTGGCATGTGTACTTCCTAACCATCCTCGCACACACAGACAAGTGTTGTCATGTCCACGCGTTGGCACAACCCATGATGAGAATTGTCACTCTTGATCCAAAAGGCAAACAAAAAATCAAAGACCATACCAAAAACACACACACCCTTACGGCAAAGTCAGCAAACTGGAAAATACCTCTTGTCCAGAGCTACATTTAGATTACTCCATTACAATGTACAATGATATGGTTCATCCCAACATCACAGTATCCTGTCACACATTAGAGAAAAAAGGAACTGACCACTTATCTTTGTTGTAACATCATTTTGAATTCAGAAAGATGTTACAAGGTAGATACACAAGTATTCCTCTTGATCAGTGCTTTTATGAACACACCTCCCTACCAAAACATCATAACACATCATACATACATGTATACCCCACGGCAGTCAGAAGTGCACTTGGATGTAATGTCTGTTTAAAGGGACATTTCTTTGCAAAGTTACAACCCCCAACATTAACCAAAAATGAATACAACTGTAGCCCTTTTTCCATGTTTTCAGTACAAGACAAATACACACATTTTGTGTAAACTATCATACGATGGTGAAAACAGTTTTGGATCAGTAGTGACTATTCATCTGTGCTAAGCCAACAAGAGTGTACTGTATAATGTATATTGCTCTCTCTGCTAACCTATCATGCTTGCCCAGCCTTGCCTCGCACAAACTTATGACAAGTAATTTGAGATGCAAAGAAAAAGAAAATTAATGCAAGTGTTACAGATTTTGACAAACTTTTGTGATGTACTATTTTTCCCCAAGCCTAATTGTATACCTTCCAGTCGTGGGATGGATAGCGTGATTGTACAAATAGCCAAGTGCTGACTGTATGGAGTGAGATTGCAGATGTCTTGCCATGAATGTTGTAAGTTGTTGTAAGGAATATAGAATATGGTATGTAGGCATGGCATACAACATTCACCATTTATTGTGGCTTGCTGTGCTTGCATATTTTTCAGGGTGGAAAAGTATTCAGAAACTTTGAAGTTGTCAAATGGTATTAAAAGTGTATATATTGAAGCAAATGAGCTTAAATGTGTGAAAATTAGCAGTGTTGTTTTTTTGGCAAAATTTGAAATGCTATTATGAAAGTTTTGGAAAAAGAGGACTCAATTTCATGATGTTCTATATAACATTGTGATTGATTTATCTGGTTCATTTTGCATGCTGCTTTATAGACTGTGAGATATGGCATTGAAATTTTAGCAACTTTCTTGCCCTTTTTTTTATATCCTATGGACCCAGTTTCCATGTTTTTCATTGTTTAAGTTGCACTCTTTGTTTTTTCATTATATCGGGACTAACAGGCCAGTAGCCTTCAAAGCAAATGCTGCAAAAGACATATTTGATTTTTTTTTACTTGTTGTATTTATTTATTATGATGGTGAATGCTGTGCCATGCGTATATGTCCGCTAAGAATTCTAGTCAAATTCAAGAGACAAACTTGTCGCTATGTGATTCTCAATGTATATTAATAGACAAGTAGTAATCATCATTATTGTAAATCTTCCATCCTATATGTTGTATCAAAATGTATGCTAAGAGAAGTTTTAATGTGCAATGTAACCAAGGCCACACAAATTTTGTTTCTTATTTCAAAAGTAAAGTAAGATTTTCACCTGAAATTATTGGAAGTAACCAAAAATTGATAATTGACACATAAATCCTTTTTTGAAGCCCCAGAGAAAATTATACTTGAATACAAGTGGTTGGACTACAACATTCTACAAGAAAGTTTTGTTAACCTGAGAAACTTAATTTGTATGGCCTTAATGTAAGATAATGCTACAATGTAGTGTTGTTGTACAGGGTGACACAGAAGTTCTTCCCTTCTTCATATAAGCCATATTAGTTAAAATTTCAAAGTCTATTTTATAAACATATTTTTGGTTTGTGTCCAAGAATAAAACATTCTTCCTCTAAATCATATT
>NC_049992.1:10759470-10760411 GCF_000003815.2 Branchiostoma floridae | reverse complement strand
AGCCAAGTCAATGCAATTTGTTTAGGAAGGTTATCATTAGAACGTTGTTGAATTGAATGTACAGTCATTACAAACAGTTTAAAGTTGTGAAAAGTTTCCACTGAGGAAAGAACACAGATTACAAGTTTATCTTCTGTGTCATCCTGTGTATTGTGCAATTTTGGAAATGCCTAAGACTAACAACTGAAAAAAACACTAGTTATCATTGTTTAAACTTACACCAGTTCTATGAAATGTTTTGCTTGATAATCTTGACAGCAACAGACTGAAATGCAACTGCCTAGAAGCCTCAGAGGAACCATGAGATGTGGATGGAGATAGAATGTAACGTGCGGAAATTTCTTCATAGCTCTAGAATAATCATATGCAGTACTACTGCGAATTTGTTGAAATGTATATGAAGAAAAGACAAGCAGCCGTAGCGCCGAAGGAACTAGTACCACCTCTAGGTTGCCCCTTAAACATGATGTGTATAAACTTGAAGAAAATCATAACGAGTGCTGAAAATGTGTGATACTAGGTAGGGAAACGGTTTGTGTGAGTAAAATACCAGCTCCTTTACGGATACATTACTTTAAAGCGACACTAAGATTAGATGGAGCATCGTGCAAAAAATTGATATCTTAGATCGTTTTTTTACCTTTCAGAAAACGTCTAACATTTAACAAAGAAAGCTGTGTACTGGTATTTTACTCATGATATGAGGGTGTGTTAAGAGGGTGCTGAGAAAGTTTGAAAAATTCTGCTGTGTCTTTTCCCAATATGATTTGTACAGATGGGCATTAAGATCAACTTTAAACAGTTCTGTTGAACAATGCATAGCATTATACACAATGTTAGCCGAGGAAATATAATGAATAACAAATGGTGTATATACTGAGAAATAGCTGATACCACGAGTACAGTTTTCTCAGCACCTCGTTCTTATGGATGGCTTTTGA
>NC_049992.1:10755949-10759024 GCF_000003815.2 Branchiostoma floridae | reverse complement strand
AGACAATAGAACAAACTAACTTAACTGGATGTAATATAAGAATCTGATGTGTTTAGTGACATGATTAAGCAAAGGGAACATTCTACTCTTAATCATTATTTGAACAGGGATGCATTATTTTACTGTTACAGGTGTCATATCAAATAATCTACATGGAGAACAAAAACGAAGTAGGTCTTACCTTTTCGTATATCTTCGCAGCATCTTTCCCTTTGCCCTAAGCATTCAAGAAGTGATATTTATGTTAAGTTGTTGCATTTTCGCAGGTTTTACAGCATTAAACAATTGCTTCATACGTTTTAATTTCTCTCATTAGATAGGTCGTTGATACTTAAAAATCCGTTGTTTTTCATCCGTGGTAAGACCGTAGAATAAAACACACAACATACCGCCCGGTTGAGTAAGAAGTCCCCGTACTGCGCGTACGCGTCCCAACACTTCGTGTTCATTCTGATCGCAGCTTTGAACAGGATCTCAGCCTGGCCTAGAAATCCAAGCTAAGGATACGAACAGAAACGGTCATTTACAAATTGAACATTGTACATCTATGTCTTGATTTTGTTCAAAGTAAGGATGAGTGAATTGAAAACAATGCTTGCGTATACGAACATGTATCTTCCATTGAAGTTTACAATTGCTATTTTAATACTTGATATTACAAGTCATCCAATAGGTTTAACACGTGTTAGCGCTGTGCGTGTGATAGTCCAAGCAACTTTGAATGGGGCCCTACCTCAGTGTACATTTGAGCCAGAGACAGGTAGGCGTGAACAAAGAACGGGTCAGCTTCAATCACTCGCTGGTTCAGCTGTGGAAAACGATACAGGGTGAATAAGTGGATGGATGGATGCACGAATTAATTCGTTTATCGAAAGAAGTGTGTCAGGGACAGTTTTTATCTGCTCCAACGACGTAGCGACTTTTTTCAGTGCATGTCTCATATGAAGGTAAGTTTTAGATATGGAAAACGTAAAAATATCTCTCACACTATATGTTACCTGTTTAGCTTCTTTAGTCCGATCGACATCTGCGAGAGCTTGGCTGTATCTCAGCATCACCTCGGTATTCTCTAAAGAAGCAAAATAGTTAGTAATACTTAATAAGTTATCGAATGTACTATAAGATCCACCGTAATATTTCCACCACTTTTCAATCTGATGTTTGTTTTGCACACTAGTCTCACAGCAGCCGAGAATGGCACTGCACACGAATCACGGATATCTGATAATTATGGTCGTAGGCTGTGCATTGCATTTCAATAGAGCCTTGTTTTATAGCTACTACTTCTGTACCATGACTTTGATCGCAGGGTGTCCACTTATGACAATGTATTGATAATATTTTTACATTGAATGAATCATATGAGAACACCCATGTGGCCGTGCACACCTGGTAAGAGTTCATGCAGCTTCTTGAAGACGTGAACCTGCCCCTCCCGCGCCTGCTCCTTGTACTTGTACTGAGGGTCGACAAGTCTGTCCGCGTTCCTGTTTCCTTGGAGAGGAAATACGAAGAATGTGATTTCCAGACTGAATATATATATCAGTATTTAATTGACATGTATAACTGCCGCTTGGCGCAGCATGCGCCAACATTACAGAAGGTTTATCTTTTATTTTCAACTTTTGTTCAGTTATCTGTTAATATAAATAGTAGACTGGAATGGTCAGGCGTTGTAAGCCATCTTATCTGAGAAAGGGGAATCTTTTCAACGTCCACGAATGCCTAGGTCACATTTTCAAATCGGGGCCCGACCGGGTAGCTTTCGGGCACGAAAACTATTATATAAAAGACGCATAAATACACAAAGCGTAACATGAGAGTCGTTGGCATTACTATTGTTTATTTCCAAGTATACATCTTCATTTTTCGTTTTCTAAAACAGCCAGATCGGGCCCCGGTTTGGAAATGTGACCCTAGCATAAACTGAGGTCTTCACCTTCAAAGAACCATCTTCCCAAGTTCGTGCTGGCGTCCTTTCTCTGCATCTTAATAGACACCGTTTCTCCAATGTTCAGCACGCTGTGGTAGTAGCCTTCCGGCTGGGCAAAAAGAAAATAACATGGCGTATGTTTCTTAGTATGACACAAGCTTTTATCATAGAATATTTCTCTCCCCGCCGACTCCCAAAGCAAGTAGTTGTGCATGGTTTTCTAGATATCTACCAGGTTTAGAAAACCTTGTTTCTCCCTTGAAGATCAGTTACCTTGACTGAAGGGACCACCCTGAAAAATCATTAAAAAAACTCTTACCAGATACAATATCTCTCCTGCCTCTAAAACACACTCCATCGGCCTTTTCTTGCCTTTTAGTTTTGGATACACGTCCGTGAACCAGTCAATCACGCTGTATCCTGGCCAGAAACCTACAAGGAAAAGAGGGTATTAGTAAGTTAAATTGTTTTGAGTGTTTCAATGCCATCATGTTCTGAAAAAATTCATTGAGCTATCTAATTAAACTAGCTAGATATGGTCACTACAAATCCTGTCTTTGTGCCTTTGTAGTGACCAAAAGAAGAAGTTTGTGACAAGATATTGGATGAAACTTTCGATATCGATGCATCTTGATGGACCTTCCTATCGTACTGCCATGTTACTGGTCCACGTCTTAACGAAAGTTATGAGACGAGAGTAACACACTGACACAAACACGAACACACAGACAGACACACACACACACACACACACACACACACACACGCACACACACACACACACACACACACACACACACACAAACACACACAAACATACACACATATGCACGCACATGCACACGTCCAAACCCACTCACTTTCAAGATAAACATTCAAACAGGTCAGAACCAGGTGGCATGCAGATGATTATTAGGTTACTGAGAACGCACCTCCAGGCGGAGTGTGTTGTGGCGGGTAGAGGAACCAGCGCTGCCGGCCGAACACCAGCCCGCTCCACCCGTCCGTCGCCGTGCGGAACGCCTCGCCAGATCCTGAGGTCCCCACGGCAAACGTCACGTCATCGTGGAGATCCTGAGATATACAAGTCATGTAAGTAGAGTCTAAAATTGATATGCGCTCCTTTAAAGTAGAGTAGACTC
>NC_049992.1:10737811-10755114 GCF_000003815.2 Branchiostoma floridae | reverse complement strand
TTTACTCTCATAACTCCACCGGGGTGCAGCCACACTTGGAAAAAATACTGAATTAAACGTGATTTAAAGAGATGTACTAATGCAGTAACCCTGAGGGGTAGATACAATTCAACTTTTAATGTGTCAGACAAACTTGAGAAGGCCTCTACATGTACAACATTGTAGGCGATATTATGGCACCCGGTGGCATTATGACAGTTAATGCTACCCAAGATTGATTTATAAAAAAGCAAGAAGTTTGTTTCATTTGAAACTTACCGAAAGAAATGCAGGGGGATTGACTGTTTGGTCCAGGTGGCTGTCTCGGTAAAAATCCCTGTCACAGATCTGTCTAAAATAGAAATGAGAATTAAGCTTTTTTGCGCTTATTTTAGTATGGAACGTATTTGCATAAATTAAGTTAAAAGCAAGTTATTCCCAACAACTCAGGTCTTGATTTAGCAATATTTTTACGCTTAAACGGCAAAACAAAGCAAACTAACCGCGGCTCCTCATCCTTCTGCCCTGCCATAGTCGATAGGAACTCGTAGAAAGACGTCTCGTTGTCTCCTACACCACCGTAACGCACTATGTCTAAAGATGTACCTGTATCAAACACGTATATATATCCGTCAGCCCTATATCTTAACATAATCATGTCACAGGTGGTGCATTTGGCAGTTCCTGGTACACAAAACTCACAACAAAGTCAGCAAACAGAAATCGGCAATGTCCTTGAGGAGTTGCCAAAAATGCCATTCTGTATCTGTATCTGTATATAACCGCCGTTCGGCGTAACACACCGGCTTTAAGATGACCATAGAGGTTTGCCTTGACCATTGGACCTGGACCATATGCAAACAACATAAAGCATTCAAAAGCTCATGGGTAGCAACCACTTGACTTTTTACCACAGTGTCACTTGTTCATTTACCACAGTACATTTCCCATTTACCATTTCCAAGTTTGTTCATACCCTCTCACCTAATAGCTGCCCCTACCCTCCATCCCTTTTCTCACCTGATCGGACGGTCCAGCCGGAGTATTTCTCCAGTAGGTTCTGTTTGCCACATTCCTGTGTGTTTATCCACCCTGAGGCGCCATTCCGGAACCTGATGATGAGCGGGTTTTTATACCTGGGAAATGGAAGATTCTTAGTGTTAAAACAACTTGGGAAAAGGCATAGATCTATTACTACAGCTATTACAGTGCAACATGTTCCAAACAGTATTGAATAACTAATTTATAGTATCTTGAATGGTATAAGTGTGACGGAAAGTGATGTAAGGTATTCAATCTTTTCTCAATCAGGCATCTTTACAAACCCACTTCCTTTATCATAGAAGAATAACTTTATTGTACGACAATAAGATACTTCAAAAATGTATGGCAAACGTTATCTAGAACTAATTATACACGAAACATCTGCCTCCTTTCTAAAAGGTTCATTCCATGTATCTCATGACGAAAGAGATCAGAACTATTTTACCTGAAGTTGTCTCTGAACATTTGTGGAGTGACGTCATCTACGTAGTGTCTGTCAATCAGACATGATGACGTCGACAGTGTCTGCCTGGTCTCGCTGTCTGCAGGCTTCCATCCTCCTGCTGCGTCACTCTCTTCTATTAGGTCGACTTTATCAGGACGTAATTCCTCAGCTTTTCTGGGTATCTTTGCGCTTTTGTCGGTCACACGGGGGTAATGATACCAAGGTCTCTTAAAGTCTTGCTCGATTATACTTTCTTGGTTTGCTTTTTCTTGTTTAGGAGGTAGGAAAGACTTGGCTTCTTTTTCTGGCTGTTTAATTTTGTCCGCGTTTTCTATTGGTTTGGTGTCGGACGTTTGTGTTGGAAAGTTGGGGCTTTCCTTTGGGCCATTAAGAAACGCCATAAGAATCGCTCCAAGGAGAAAAGCACCCGCTACATAGAATAACGTGTCGATAGGCTTCCCGGCATGCCTTGTTGCAGACCCTCTTCTTGATGGCATGTCGGACTTTTTGTCGTCGTCATTGGTCACGTGACTTGCACCATTTTCCTGCTTTTCTTGTTTTCGCTTCCTTAGCTCTGCAGATTTGTTGTTCTTCCCCATTCTGGCTTGACTACAAGGAAATGCGACATGTCAAGTTTTGGCATGTTTGACTGAAAATCGCGCTGTTTGGGACATAATCATGATGGATGTTATTGATATGACTTTTGCTTCATATGTCCACTTCCCCTATATGTAGACATTCGTATTTGAGCTAACTCAAAGGTGGAAAACGCTTCAAATGAAGTAATATATTCTCAGTCAGACAAATCATGAAGATGGCGATATTTTGCTTCAGCAATTAGCCTATTATTACACAGCAGTCTTGGAACTGCTTTTCACCACAGATGTTACAATTCAACTCTTATTTTTCAAGGTTTAGAATCTGATACTGATTTGTGATTCGTAGCTTTGATGACGCCATTTGATTTTTTTGTAACATTTGTACACACTAGTCTATGAAATAAATATCTCATCCCCGGTCACAATAATGTACAACAAGACATGCAATTGTGGCGGCCCACAAAAGTATATAAAATCTGAAGCTCAACATTATAAAGTATTATTACCATTGATTACTCAGCTACTAGCGTTATAATATTACAATTAGTCGAAAGCCATTGGCAGCCAGAAAAACGACCTACCTTACTTATACCAGAAGCCGTTTCTCCCGGTAAAAATAATTGTCTCTCGGACGTACAAGTTGTGCCGACTGGAAAGCCACGTCATACCGGGCACCAGCTGGTGACTTTGTGACACGTTTCACACCATTCTCGTCATGCGGTCTGGGACAGTTCACAAAGATTTAGCACAAACCACTTGTAAGAGTAATAGAAATGAGTAGGCAAACAAAATGCCAATCCTTTACTTATTAATGTACGTTCCCATATGGAGCGGTCACCAATCATATAACAACCAGCTGTTGCAGGGTGTCCATTCAACCGTGAGTTCCACACTCGGCATTTGCAAATTGCTTGTTTAAAACGCGTGTATAATGTAGTCTGGGTACCATCTGAATAGTAGTTTGCTCCAACGTTTATTTACACTATATACAGTCATTTCTTGCTCCGACTTTTATCATACACTATATACAGTCGCTTCTTGCTCCGACTTTTATTATTATCTTTGCCAGAATGGCAAGGTTATGTTTTAGGCTTGTACGTCTAACTGTCTGTCTGTTAACATGTAACAGCATAACTCGAGAAGCCTTGGATGGACCCTGATGATGTTTGATAGGTAAGTCGGGGTTGTAAAAACAAAGGTCAAGTTCGAAAATGGACTCATCATCATGGCTCTTTCCCCGTCGTCGAGGATTCGTGGGAAGTTCTGGATGGTCTGCAGGCCCTCATGTGGCTGAGCAGTCCTATCCTAGACCTGCACACTCTGCTGCACTGCTGGCAGGTGAACTGGGCAGAGGAGACGGTCTGGTCAGCTGCCTCTTTTCTCCTCCTCCTTCTCTCTTCAGCATGGTCATGACGCTTAGTCTCAAGGGCCTCTGTGCCCCGCCTTAGTCGAAAATGGACTAACGGCTTGCTAAAGGTACTGCAGGGGGAACTTCAATTTTTCAAATCTCGTACGCGTGTTCTGGACATGCTGTGGTCGTGATTTTTGCCCTTGGGGCGGAGAGTAAGTGCTGTGCGTTTGGACCCCCCAATTATGCAATTTAAAAGCCAATATCAAATAATAGGTGGGTTACTATCCGGTCTTCAAACCTCAGTGTCTGTTCTTTTTGTGCATGTGGCTAAAGGTCTGGCCCAGCGTCTTCTTTGTAGGCAACTGCGTACGCGTGAATTTGATCGCTTTGGTCGCTCGCAGAAAATTCCTCATAGGCCACTGCGTATGGCTGAATCACACTGTCCTCTGATGGTACGTCATCCACATAGGCTGGTCGTCTGGTGGCAGACGCGCACGCTTCCATTCCAACCGGGTCACAGTAGAAAGGTGCGTACGGCTTGACGTTTTGGCTTTCTTCTGTTTCCACAGAAGCAGGCGCTCCATCTGTTTCTCCAGTAGGAGCGATGTCAGCTGCCATATTTGAGCGATGATAGCAGTAGTGCAGGGTATGTACAACTACTGATACCAGCAACAAAAATAAGAGTGGTACAACGACAGCTGTGACGATGACATACATGTAGATCGTGCCGTCATCCTCGTTTCCCAAAAGGACTATGATATCTGCTTCTGTTGTATAGCTAGATATGGAGCCTGTGTGCGTCATATCCATGTAACTCTCAGTGGGGATGGTTTCGTTGTACAGGTACATGTACGTGGCCATGGAGACAGTCTGAAAACTGACTGAAAGCGTGTTGGCAGTAGTTGTGTTGGCAGTAGTTGTCGTGATGGACGTTTCTACATTGCCAATGGGCGCAGTATCTTTCGTGTTGGTCTGGCTGATACACCTGTTGGCTTGTAGCTCAGCTGTGCCTGGAGCCACTCCATCTCCCAGGGTTGCATGATGAATACACTTCCTCAAGGTGTGAAGATAAGTTCCCCGCAGATCGGGCGGCGATGCACATCTCATGTACTTCCGAGAGTTTATCAATATCTGGTCCAGGGTTGGTAGATTCCAGATTAACCAAGTCAGATTCTTGTCGCATCTCAGCTTGTTAGACCCTATCATAAGGCTCAAATGCGGGTTCTCCTTCAGACGCGTGATATTGCTGTCGATAGTAGTGATGAGGTTCCTGTGCAGGTTTGCCAACAACAATGCTTTAGGCTGAATAAGGGCGTCAACTGGCAGAGACCTCAATTGGTTTTGGGACAGCCGTAGTGAGTCAAGGAGGGGGAGTCCACGGAAAGCATACTGGGATATGCTGGAAATGCCATTCTTTCCCAGGAACAACTGTTCTAGAGTCTCAAGTCCGATGAAAGTATCGGGCTCTAAAAAGAAGGAAAAACACAGAAAAAACACATCGAAATGGTGGAAATTGTGAATTAGAGCTCCCAGAATCGTCGTCCGATCGGTTTTCACAAAATGTGACAGGGGTATCAGGACCGAAAATGAAGTACACTTGTGTAGGAGAAAAATGGTTTGATTTTCCATCGTATCAAAATAGTGTTGGCAAATATATCTAATACGACAGCCTTTTGATGCACCGGTGGTAAAATGAAATATAATAATAATAAAGAAGTTTATTTGTAAGAGGGCTAATTACAAGTGCATGGTATAAACATAAAAGATATACAAATGACAGTGAACAGTTATAAACAATATTCTACTCTAATACTAGTGTTGGCTTTTTCTAAACAGGTTGGGTTTGACTTCTTTTTTGGAAGCAGAGGGAGACTAAAAGCCCCACCTTTTCAACAATTTGTGGGTTCTGCTATTTCAAGAGAAAAGTGACTTTCTGTTCGTCTGTGAGTGTGGGGAAGTTGGGATAAATCTTTGTGGCTTTGAAATTCTCTAAACAAAGTGATTCTTTCGGTTTTGGTTGAATGAACACTTGGAAATAAAATGTGTTTCTTCTTCCACTGCTTCTTTCGATGTACAGTATTTCACATATGATGCAGCTTGTGCAGTAACTCGTCCTAGGAATAGAATTTCAATTATAACTTGCAATTTTTTTCATCTTTTCTGAATTGAAGCTGACAATTTTACTTAATCCTATCCAGAATGGCCTTTTTCCATACCATGACCCGTATCACACAAAATAACAATCAAGGGTTTCTTATCATTGTCACATTTATAGCATAAATCATGAATATCTGACTATAAGTGTTACATCAAAATTTGTAACAGTAAAGATATATTAGAACAAGTGTAATTTAGCGAGAAAATTTTTTTAAAATCCCATCGTTTACGCCAAAATTAGTCAATTTTGTAAAATATTCCTTTCAGAAACCCGTTGTCATGGCAGCACGAAAATGATAAATCTACTCTATTTGGTGTAAATGATTGCTAACAATACTTTAGGAAAATGCACCAAGTTTGGTTCTCTTACCTCAAGCCGTTCGGGATTTAATACGACGTCAAAGTTGACGCGGGCACTTTTTAGCCCCTCCACCCCACTCCACCCACAGTCATTCATTTCAGATGTTGTTTTCGTAGCATAGTTACTATCGAGGGAAATTGCCGAATTACATACAAGCTGAAAAGCAAGCTTCTTTCCACATACCTAGACTTTTGATGCGGTTATCATCAAGATAGAGCACTGTCACCATCGGTAGACCTTTGAAAGCCCCCGGCTGGACCACGGAAACGGTTGACTGTTGAATCTTGAGGAGGTGAAGACGTGAAGTGTTGGGGAAAGACCGTTCCAGGATGGTCGCAGAACGGAGATGCTTGATGACGATTGATTGAGTCTCTTTGTCAAAATCAGTTGGGATGGTGTCGAGACAGACAGGGAAACTGTACGTCCCTCCGTATCCTACCCAGCTGCAGGGTGAAGCTTTCCCATTTTCATCCGGACAGTGACAGTGAAGACCTTGGCTTGTTCCCCAACCAACGTCGTCCATGTAACAGTTGTTTGGACAGCGAAACGCTGTCTCATGCACCACCAAACGTAAATGGTTTGAAAGAAGAAAAAGCAGGACTAGCGTCTTGCTTCGTGTCATTGTGACTTCTGAGAGGTGCGACAACACTGTTCAATATGTTCCGTTTTCGTATGTATAATTGAATGAAGCCAAGACCTATCAAAAACAAATACGTCACTATATGATAATGAATTGTCTGTGGCAGGTACCCGTACCCATGGCCAGAGGATAATTTCGTGTTTGCGGTTGTCATGGTTTGGGACCAGTGCAATACATGAAGTCTTGTTTTTGTCATACTGGGAGGCGTATCGCGCACCTGCCTCAGAAGAAAAGGAGAAGAGGCAGACCTTAGCTTTTAACCATAGTATTTGAAAATTATGAGAATACAGACCTGAGTCTAGATAATACAGAATGCCAGTCTAAAATGCACAAAAAATCACCGTTACCCAAGCAACCGGATGGAGCTGGAATTTGTTACAGGTAGCTTCCACTACTTTTTACCACTGAGCAAGATCTGTTGATTGTAATAGCCAAAATCTATGAAAGGGCCAAAACTTTTTCTATGACAAGCATAATTATATAACTGCGTATTGGTAGACCTTAGTCTCGTGTTACATGGTTGTGAAATCTGATATGGTGACGATTTTCCCTGAGTTTTAGTCGTCCCTTCTCCCCCCTCTCTCTCTCTGTCTCTCTCTCTCTCTGTCTCTCTCTCTCCCTCCCTCTCTGTCTCTCTCCCTCTCTGTCTCTCTCTGTCTCTCTGTCTCTCTCTCTGTCTCTCTCTCTGTCTCTCTCTCTGTCTCTCTCTCTCTCTCTCTCTCTCTCTCTCTCTCTCAATGGGTTGGTCTGTATCTACCAATGAATAGTTTCATCAGGTGGGTACATGACGGGATGTTGAACACAACAAATTTCCTGTCACTTGGCAACGTTAGGAAGTAGTACGTACTTCATTACTATGTCTGCTTCCTTGAGGCGATTGTGAGAAGAATCATGTCAGTTATCATTCACCAGATGAAGACTAGACCGCAGAAGGACTACAGAAACGTCGGCAGGTAAAAAAAAAATAGGTCTATACACTTACCGCTAAGTCTATACTCAAGAACTGTCAAATCATATGCATACGATCAAGAGCCTAAACTTAGGCCACAGCAAGTAAATTTTATGGATGACATCCGCGCACTCACTAATTTTTGCCTGATTTAAAAAAAAAAACAAGATTTTTTTCTTCTTCGGAGATGGTCAACATGACAAGAAAGTACCAAAATGGGAAAGCATGTTGTGTTGGAGCCTAATGATTGTACTTGTAGGAGTGACATTAGCGAGGTAGCCATGATTGTAGTTATAGAAGTGAAACCAACTGGATAGTTGGAAAAGTGGCACCACTATAGTACTTCACTATATACTTCACTATGGAAGTCATAAGTTAAGTTGCCAACTTGGTAAGTGATACCAGTCTACCACACTAGTGTCACTTTTACTACACTAGTTCACTTCTTGAATACAGGAATGAATGATTTGTCGTCAGTACTACCATGTTTTGTCACTTCAACTCTTCTTAAAACATTTATGGTGTCTTTTTTGAAAATTTAGCCATCTTGTTTTTTTTTACCCATCTTGTTTTTTTTCGCCCTATCTCACTATTTTTGCAGTCTGCAGAGGATGTCATCCATAAAATTTACTTACTGTGACCTTAAGTTAAACGACTAAAAGCCATCCGTGCTGTCTATGATGAAGGAAATGAACCACTGCATTTTTAAAAAAACACACCGAAACCAATTTCCTTCATGTTAGTGGGAACGTGATGAAGCATAAGGTTCCCTATGGTTATTGATACGATTGCCCCAAGGCTCCAGACATATCCTGTACGACGAGTCATGGAATAGCTCTTGTCAAGTAAACAACAGGGTAGGCACATGGACTGTACCACTAGCTGGTCGCTTTATTGTAGCCCGAATCATGCGCAAATAGCTGCATCTTGGACTTCGAAACAGTTAGCTTTTTAGGGCATTTTGCCATCTTCTACTGTATGGCTGTAATGAGACGTAAACCACGCCTAATGTATTTCCTCGAGATATTATATATATGAATTATATGATATGATATATTTATCTATTATCATATATTTATATTATTCAACTGAAGAAAGACTTTCTATGCCATTTTTTGATGTGCTCTTCCTTGAGTATGTCATCCCAATGCCAGCGTTTCAGCGCTAACCATTCACAGAATGTTCTGTTCAGTACGAAAGCCTCATTCCAATTCGAAGATGGTATCGTCCAGGTGATTTCCAACTTCATGCTACAATACCAGTTCACATCCTTGTTTATAAACTTGAAATAAGAGAGTTCTTCGAAGAAATCAGGCCCTTGTGATGAAATCTTTTCCCATAGCGTAGAGTTGAAGTGCTCGTAAAAAGCGTAGTCCGCCAAGCTCCAGAGTCTGTGGTTGTCTTTCTGTACTTCTGTGAAGTCCTTGTGTTTGTAGCGATAAGGCTCGTTGTTTCTGACGTCTAGATCGTACAAAATGTCCCTGATGCCCCAACACATCAATCTCTTGAGCATGACGAGCGACTCGTCGTAATATTCCAGAATCATCACAAGTATGAAGTCCTGGTCTATGCTGGTGATGTACTGATGTAAAATGTCTGCTGTTTTGGGGTGGAGATAGAGATATTTTTCCGCTTTGGTACCATTTTGAATGTGAGATATTCTTGGGGACTTACCATAGTGCTGCCCAGGGAAATTCAATTTTGATGGGAGGGGTCTATTTTGTTTGAAATAAGCTATGTTTAAACCCATATCATAAGCCATTAAATTTGCTGTATACCTGACCATTCCCTGGATACTTGCCCTGTAGTACCATGGTGTGTCTAAAAACCTACCGACGGGATTCTCAGCTTTTATTCGTAAAATTTTGTCAAGGTGTTTCCAGTTAAAAACTGACTTAAGGTGGCTCAAGGGATGCCTTAAGATGGCAAAATATGCTGTGTCGTGAGGCATAAGAGACGTTACGATGTCCTTCTTGTATCGAATGTGGTCTGCAATTACGTTGAAGACGCCGTTGGAAGATGGCAGGTAGTCACCAGTCTTAGGAAAACCTACATAAGTGAAGATGTAACATTTTACGTTACTTGGTGTGTCTACCATACATCGCTGACAGTCATACTATTACAGTAGAAGCAAGTTAATTGCACAACTGATTAACGCACACTTCTGTTAACTGCAAGGAATCCCTAAATCCCAAACTGGTGCGGTCAAGCTAAATAGCTTCGCATTATTGCACCATCCGGATAATTGCACGAAATTCACTGGCAAATAGACCGTGCAATTAATCGGCTTCTACAGTATTGTGAGTCACCCAGAACCGGTCCTCAACGTTTGTAAAACAGCCTGACACAGCATTTCCAGAACAGACATCGATCAGTCCATAGTGAATACTTTGTTGACTGATATTTCACCTTAATGATATAGTGCCAAATAATCATTTCACGATTCCTTGATGATTGATAAGTCTCTACAATGATTGTATATTACAAATTTTATTTTAAAAATACCCAAATACTGCATGTTTAAACCAGTATGCAAATGACTCGTAAAATCATTATATTGCAGCCTATGGCTCTTAGCCTATTGTCTGTTTAAAAGTTGACTCTTATTATCATCAAAATTTGCATAATCATGATTACATGACGTAAAAAGCACCAAAGTCTACATTGACAAAGAAATCCCATCGCACGTCATACTGCATAACATTGTAACGTCTTTTAAGAACTTACGTGGGTATCCAATGTTCGGTCCATCCTGGGCAGGTAACATGAATGTGAGACCCCTCTCGTAGCCGAACCTCTGTAGGATACACGTGGTGGTGTGAGACCCACACTTATGCACCTTCACAAACACGAAGTTCGTCCTCTCCCTACATCGTCCGCCAGAACTATTGTTTGAAAAATAACAGCATATTTTCAAAACGTTAATGTTGCGAGTGTATATACTCTACTGTCTCTACTGTCTCTATTCTTGATATAGACTATATATTAAGAGTATTGAAAAATGTTTTGGAACAAAGTTTAAACATTTCTCAATGTGGAATCTACCAACACAGATGACCTTTCATTCGGATATATTAAGAGTATGTTTATTTCTTTGTTTGATTGAAGAATGCTTTAGATATGATATGTCGGTTTTGTACAGTCACATACGATCTGCATAAGACCAGACAGGAAGGTTTGACCCACTGTCATCGAAACTGGGACCTAGTTTTTCCGAATTAAGGCGGAGCCTTAAACGTGCTTAATGTACTAGGTGCGATTCATACATGGACGAGTTTGTGCCTTATCGTTAACGTTAAAAGAATATCTGGGATGATCTTAAAACAAACAACTCTCGGGTAGTACTTTGTCAGCATATTTTTTAAGTTTGTTATTTCCTTTCTATCTCTTACTTATTCGTGACATAGCTGGCAAATCTTCTTACTTACCCGTATAGTTGTTCCGCTCTGTCAACATGTTGTTGACTTTGCAGTTCCGTGCTGACCGGTAGGCGTCCCTTCTGGCCAAAGTTGGCGGCCAAGAAGGCAACAACGATCACAGACAGCACTAATGTCAGTCCAATCAGCATCCATCTTTCTGTGGAGACAAATTACGGCCAAACAGTGCAGCTATTCTGTTTCAGTTTATTTTATTTTATGATTTATGATACAAATACAAACGCACACACACACACACACACACACACACACACACACACACACACACGCACACATACACATTACACATACACATACACGTACACGTACACGTACACGTACACGTACACATACACACACACACATACACACACGCTCACATACACATTACACATACACATACATATACACACATACACGTACACGCACACGTACACGTACACATACACATACACATACACACACACACACACACACACACACATACACACACGCATGACACCTGGTCACACAGATTACGACCAAACAGTGCAGTTATGTATTTTGTTTCGATGGATCATCAGTTTATTTTATGATTATACAAACTTTTCAGTGTGACAAACGCGCATGTAACAGTGGGGTTCTAGCGCTGCCAAACTGACCACGCCAACAGCTCTTGAGCTTTTGGTGTTGTGGTTAGCACGTTGGATTTGTGATCCGGCTGCCCGGGTTCGGCGCGGGTTCGAATCCCGGGAGTCGGGGTGTTGTTTCTTTCTGTTCTTACTCGCCCCTCTGAATTTCTACAATGGTTCCCACGCCGGCCCTGTGAGTAACAGGCTAGTATGTGCCACACAGGGATGTCGATCTCGGAGATTCGAGGACGAATCTTGAAAAGAAAAGGGGGAGTAGTGTAACAGTGGGGTTCTAGCGCTGCCAAACTGACCACGCCAACAGCTCTTGAGCTTTTGGTGTTGTGGTTAGCACGTTGGATTTGTGATCCGGCTGCCCGGGTTCGGCGCGGGTTCGAATCCCGGGAGTCGGGGTGTTGTTTCTTTCTGTTCTTACTCGCCCCTCTGAATAATTTCTACACGCACACACACTCACATATACAAAAAACATACGCTACATAAAACATGTACACACACACGCATGACACCTGATCACAAAGAGTTCGACTAAACAGTGCAGTTATTTCGTTTCGATTGGTTTTATTTTATGATTATGCAAATACAAACGCACGCACACAAACAAACACACATATACATAAAAACACGCGCATACACATACGCACAAACACATGGCACATGGTCACATTACAACCTGCCGTGGTTGCAACATTTAGACGTCATGCAACTTACCTTTATTTTTGAGTCTGAAATATACCAACAGCGATAGTAGTTTGTTGTCCATACTTCCTTATCGACGGATATTAGATTAGGGTGTTTTATCCTTGGTTTAGCCCGACTACTGTTGTTGGGGTCAAAGGGTACGTAAGTACTAGTATTGAACGACCGGTTGTTCAAGTCACTTGGCGCGAAATGGTCTCACAACTGACCTGACAAATCAAAGATAAACGTACTACCTGAAATCACCCAGCCTACTGACGTAGGGATTTTAAATGGGATGATTCTATTCCTATCGGAGCCAATCGACACTAACCCAGGGAGGATATGGAGAGCTGTATAACTTTTTTTTTTCAATTTTCATAAGAATAGTTTCTAAATTTTTTCTGTTCTATTGCATACGTTTCATTATACAACCATATGTAAGTTACTCATTTCTTTTCAGGTTGTCAGTTAAGCCGTAGGGACAATATTACATGCGTAGTGCGTAGGCGTAGTAAAATGAGAACACACACAACAATGAAAGCGTCGGCAAAGCCTTTATTGCTTTATTGTCCAGATGGCTAGTAGATACTTCATGTGAATTTATCACATTTTCAACATGAACTCCAATTAGAAACTTACACTTATAACGTTATGTTTACTAGTACTTCTACTGGATGACAAACTATATTTTTTTGTTCTCATACAATATTTTCACTGAGCTTGGCGATTTCAAAAGATCACAAGATTCTTAGCGAACAAGCAGTACTAACAGTATTTCTGTCACTACGAATGATTTTGCAAGTACTCTGGTCACTTCCATTTGTCACATAACCAATACACCTACATGTACAATCATAAAAATTGACACATTTCAGCTGAGAAATAGATCAAGTACACAGAATAGATCTCCACTTATCAACTTGAACTGCCTCAGCATATTACAGCACTTTGTGTTCAAATGTAGCCCACAGTCAGATCTATATGAAACTTTCTCTCTCTCTTTCTCTCTGTCTCTCTCTAGATCTCTTTCTCTCTCTCGGCTCTCTCCTTCTCACTCCTGCATCTTCTGTATTATAAGGTTTCATAATGCATATTCACATCTTCTACATATACATAAAACATCATCATTACACACGATATTCACAAAATGATTCCACTCCATTCCATTATTCAGTGCTTTCTAGTAACGTTCACTTCACAACTTATCATTTTCTTACTTACCAAAACTGATTCTTCTTAACCATTACAACATTCTTGAGTCTTTCCAATGCAATGTAGATCACTAAGAAGATTTCTGATAGGTTTGCTACGAAACAGACAGTAAAGCTACTTTTTGTCTTAAACAAAGAAGGTGGAATGAAACGTTACTAAAATTAATTCTTCCTCACAATGGGCAGTATCATTCCTTGCGCAGTGTCACGTTTAAAAGTTCTCTTTGAAAAACTTGCTGGTGTCAATTTTCAGCTTTTGTAGAAACTTTTGTAGAAGTGTTGTGGCCAAGTTAAATCAATAGAAAATATCAAAATTGGGCCAGATTTGGTGCTCACGAATGGTAACATATTCTGTCAATGACCAATAGATCTAACCAGTACTGTTATTCTTGTTGTTACTCGGACCTTTGCAAATGTAGGGAAACTTCGCCTCACATGGAAACTTCTTCCACATGCCTCTTTGCACCTTTATTCGCGTGAGCCATGTTCCCCTGTAGATATCTGTAGGCTGTTGAAAAAGATTAACACAAAAATGGTTATGAAGTCACAGGTAGTAGTCATTTCTACTTTCCTGATACGCTGTTAATGTTGCCATGACATTAAGTTATATTTTGTTCTATAATGGCTAAGTTAATAAGAGAGGGAAGTAATTAGGGTTCCACCCAGGCTATATTTTCCTGGCAGGCGCAAGGAAATAAAATCAACTTATAATTACAAAGATATTAATATGTATGTGACTTGTGCTAGTTAAAGGATTAAAGCAATAATTCGTTCCAAAGCAGGATATGTTAATGAAACACAAAAAAAACTATAAACTCGATCAATAATATTTGAGGCTACAAATAATACATCCATGATAATACTGAAATTGAACACAGTCGATGAATAAAGAGGCACCATTGAACCGGTCGTGGTGTCTCCCAGTTACCAACTAATTGAAACTGGAAGGTCAACTGTGAGCTGAGTTGAGCTCGTGATTTCTGAGCCCTCAGTAGTTCCAAGTGAGCTACAGGCACATTCCGGTCACAGGTGTATATCAACAAAAAGCTTCTTTGGACTCGAGCAGCATTTGTTCTAGTGGCCCTAAGACTTTGCAACATTCTACTGGGTAACAACAAGTCAACGCACCTTGGAGAACATACTGACACATCTGTGTCCACCGTCAAATGTTCCAATTGCACCGACGAAAGTAGATACTGGAGCCCAGTTTGTGTAAGATGTTCCTGACCCATCCGCCCACTTCAGATGCTTAGTGCGGATATCGATCCGTAGTCCAATCCAAATGCTGGAGATTATCCTTTTAGGACCTGCAATTACAGGATTACGTATATGTGCTTTACGTTTGGGACCGCATCTGCAAGCAGCGACACCTATAGTTGCAGTACAATGTGAACCAGTCAAAATTGCAGTGAGGAATGTGATAAAGAGCTGCATATCACTCACCACCAGAGATAAGATCTTCAATGAACTTGTTTTCTGTCTGGTCTCTGATAGAAGCAAGGTTTGTACCCAGTGCTTCACACGATGTGTTTGACGTAACCCAGTCAGCTGCTGCATCTGTCATCACCTTGTAGCAGTGGTTGTTATACTCGGTCCAACCGCTCTGGCAGGGGCCGGCTGTGAGAAACAATAGAGCAACAAATCTAAGCGCTGTCTTTGTGATCCGGTCAGTTCTTGGATGGGAGACTGACCAAGGACAACCGGATGGTGTAGCCTCACGAAGAATTCCACGAAATCGTCTTCCGGGAGGGACGTCAAACAAATCAGCCTCATTGCACATTAGGTACCTATACAGTATACTGCCTGCAAATATACCCGATATATTAAAGCCCACCTGCCTGTAGTGATCACTTTTGCCCAGTCCATTGAGTGGTCGCATTAGGCAGGTCTGATTATACATGCAAATTTGCCCCAAGGCAGAGTGGTGTGCATGTAACCTCTGCCTTTATTCATTGCCTACTTTAGAGCATACTGGGTCGGATATTGTTTTGCCAAAAATTATTATCTTTTTACGATTGAAGACTTTCATTGCACATTTTTTGCCACACCGGGCTTAGTACAGGTCGCAACAAGACTTGTTGAAAAGATTTAGTTAACAGATACAAAATGAAACTATCGTTGGATAAATTCAACTTCTCCTCGCTTTTCTGTTATAATGGAGATAAAAGAACCGTATCATGTTTTATGATCAATGGTTTGTCTAGTTGCGTTAGGAATGTGAATTTAATTTTTCTACAGCACTTACTAACAGGTGTATGAAATAAATCTTAGGAAATAGGTTTTGTATAACCGTGTAAAGTTCATTTCTCTCTACGGTATACAATCTACACTCTACTACAAAATGGCATTCATCATCTATTCAAATTACAATATTTGCATAGTCTTTGTTCCAGAGGGGTGCGGGTATGATGTTGACTATAGAATGTGTACTCACAGGTCCGTCCAGTCCATCCAATAGGTCGGGTGCATTTGTATCCACCATCTTTGTTCACACATGTTCCATTCTGGCAAGGGTTCTTTCTGGCCATACACTCGTTTATATCTGTACCAAAAATAGCGTTAAGAATGAATCTAACCGTAATACTTTAAAAGCAACTAACTTTATTATTACTTCGTTATTTGCCGATCAGAAACAAAATGTGAAATTAACATACTTTCCATTTCAAAATGCAAATATGATTTACCTTGCTGACAGTTCTGTCCAGTCCATCCAGGTGAGCAGGTACATTTGTATCCGCCATCTTTGTTCACGCAAAGCCCATGTCGACAGGGCTTTTCGGTACATTCATCTACGTCTGTGTGAAAAAGAAATGAGATTTCTTCATCTTTATTTTTTTTCGCGACCAAGCTATAAAGTAGCCTAAGTACCATCCCCCTTTCGCTTGCTAGCCATGGTTATCTTTAAAGCAAATAGATTTTCTATAATCACTTCATTGAATTTTAGAATGAGATACAATCATCATATATCAGAAGAATAAAAAGCTATATTTCCGTACATTATAGGGCCTTCACACTGAAACCGAATTAGCAGGAATTAAGCAGAGCCAGCCTGAATGAAGTATTTGCAAAATTCGTGCCACATGCGGGGCCATCGGGTAGAAATTCCAAATAGACCTTATATCCCATTCACACGAGACGGAATGAGCCAGAAAGCCGTCAGAATGAAAATTCTTTCTATTCCTGGGAATTCGTAGTGTATTCTAGAAATTCTCACTGCATTCCAGATATTCTTTTGGCCACATTCTGGCAGGATTTGAAGTGGCTTGCCGTTTCGGTTCTCCATCGAATGAAAAAAATATTTCGACTAATGTTGGAATACCGTAGAATGCTGTCATACTGCAGTTAGAATAGTTAGAATACAATTAGAATTCACTTTGCACGCCGTTCGATATTTCTCCACTTCAAATGCACCTCGAAAGTTTTACCATGTCAAAAACTTTCGGGCCAGCAAAACGAACGGACACAGATATCTGAAGTGCAGTGAGAATTTCTAGAATACACTACGAATTCCCAGGAATAAAAGAATAATTTTCATTCTGACGGCATTCCGGCTCATTCTTTCTCTAGTGTGAAAGGGCTTTTAGCATTGACACATATGACCTCACCTTGCTGACAGTTCTGTCCATTCCATCCAGGTGAGCATGTGCATTTGTAGCCACCAGCTTTGTCCTCACAGCGTCCATTTATACAGGGCTTTCCGGCACACTCATCTATGTCTGTATCAAAAAGGAACAAAGTAAGGGACTTAAGCTAGCTTTAATATTATTGCGACTCCAGTTCTAATATGCAAATGGCGGTCATCTATTCTTACTGCAAGTAACCAGGCTTGAACTCACCTTGCTGA